>NC_141614.1:42845840-42995840 GCF_047967505.1 Dipteris shenzhenensis
AGAGAGGCTAAGAGAGAGAGAGAGAGAGAGAGAGAGAGAGACGGAGAGAAAGAGAGAGGGGAGAGAGAGAGATGGAGAGAGAGAGACAAATAATTACAAATCCTAGAGAGAGAGAGAGAGAGAGAGAAAGAGAGAGAATGATAAATCTTAGCCGCCATGGGAGGGAGAGAAAGAGAGACTTGAGATAAACTAAGAGAGAGAATGAGTGGGATGAGGAAAGAGAGGGAAACACATAAGAGTTGTCAGAGAGAGAGAGAGAGATTAAGAGAGAGAATGAGGTGTCTTGACTATGGCTACAGAGAGAATTAGGAGTCGAGAGAGAGAGAGAGAGAGAAAGTAAAGAGAGAGTTTTATATATTTACATGTTTTATATTATACTTTTAAAAAATTATAAAAGAGTGAATTTATGGTTTGTTTTGAAGGTGAGATAATATTTTTATATATATTCATCTTTTAAATTGAAAAATGTTAACTTTTCTTTAGATACTTGTTCTTCATTTCTCTCACATGCAAGTTTAGCCTCTACATCAAAACCCCTTCTTTTGCATATTTAAGCCTCTTAAACCCCAGCACATTAAAATGAACACAGAAAAAGAAATTATTTATTGCTTTTCTTCGCTTCGACGGTTGGTTTAGCATAGTTTAGCATAGATTAGATTGCCTTAGAGGAGAGACAATTCTACAAGTTGCCAATCGAAGCCATGCTCAAAATTTTCTAACTAGTTCCTAATCGTTGTCAGTCCCTTCACTCACATGCAGTTTAACACTCATAACATGCTATTAAATAAGACCTTTTACCATTTACCAAGAAGTTTATCAGTGGGCAGATTGCATGAGTAGATATCAGTGGACAGATTACATGTCATGGGACATATTGGAGCTTGATGATTATTGGTTACTTTTATTGCATTTGTATAAATATTTAAGCTCATTTATTATCATAAAAAACCTTGTAAATCCTTCTATGCTATTTTTTACATTTATTGCCATATGAAGCGCCTTGTAATAAACCCGACCATCCCAACCATTCACTATTTAACGAGTATCAGTGGGCTGCATAAGTGGATATCAGTGGAACAATTTTTAGTGGGTAGATTACATCAGTTGGGTATCAGTGCACAGATATCAATGGATGGACAGATTACATGTCATCACAAAGATTGAAGCTTTATGACTAGAGGGTCAAATCAATGGATGGACAGATTACATGTCTTTATGAAGATTGAAGCTTTATCACTAGAGGACATTTTATTTCATTGTAAAGCTTTATTGGCTAATTTTTTTACCTTTGTACAAATATTTAAGCCTTGTAAAGCCTTCTAGGCTATTTCCCACATTTATTGCCATATGAAGCCTTGTAAAGCCTTTTGGGCTGTTTCCCACATTTATTGTATCAAGTGTTGTATATTGTACTTTACTTGTATGTATCTAAATTCTTCATTATCTTTTCTTGTACGATTGTGGAGCAATCAACTAATGTGGGGGCTATCCTAAATGACTCTGAGATCAGAGCATGGGTCTCTGATGTCACTTTGAATTTGAAAGGAAAGGAATATAGCCCCAATGGCTTTAGTAGGTGGACTCGATATCACATGGGTAGAAGAGCTTGGTTTCTTCATCAAAAGGAAAAGAGACTCTTTCTACTTATGTCAAAAAGGGAGTTCAATGATGTTGAAGATCCATGGAATGCTACTTTCTTCAAAAAAGATATGACTTCAAGCCTTGTAGTAGGCATAATGATAGAGCCCAAAGAGACTTTTATGGATATTTTTCTCATATTTTTACAAAGAGTTCAGATCCTGAAGTTGGCAGTCTTCATTTTGTTGTGTCAAGGAGAGACTCAAAGACCTTTGTGATGCCTCCTCCTGAACCATCAAAGTTTCCAGAGCTGCAAAGTGCATTGGAGGCTCTTGCATATACTTGGGAGCAATTTCCTAGTGTGGTGGCAAAAAGGATGCATGCAAAGATAATGTTTGAGTACTTTCAGGATGCACAATATGCTCCTCATATTCAAGGATCTTCACATAAAGGAGATCAAAAAGCTTAGACTTCGATGCAGGGACAAGAAGAACACGCACACTGTCACAAATGTGTAGAACATGAGCGCAAACTTCTAGAGCAAGAAATGGTGGATGTAACTAAGGATGATGAAACACAAGCCTTGAGTGCACGGGAATTTAAAAAAATTGAAGAAGATCAAGGTCGATCCATTGCAGTTATGCTAGAAGCTCTTGCTAGCAAACCACGACATGAAATGCAAAAGGCTAGTACTGCAAGAGCCACAGTTCCAAGCAATAAAAAAAGGCATCGTCCCACTGTAGAGAGAGATAATGTGGATGAAAAATGGTTAAAAGAAGAGAAAGATGAAGAAGACTCAGAACCCGAGGCTGAAGATGATTAGGATGAACTCACATCAATCAAAAATCTTAATCTGCGTCTTAATGAAGCAGTTACAGATGATGATGTGGGATATATTTGGGGTCAAAGGATGTGGTTTGTGAATGCCAAAGATGTGGAAGCTGTTGAGATATCGAGCTCCACTCGCGATATGCCAGGGTGACCATTGTGCATTTATGTCACCGACTTGTTAGCTACAGATGCGGTTGGTACACCGTCCACGAATAATAGCTGGATGATAGCTATCCTTATCTACACTAGTTCGTGGCTCAGTCAGTATGCCACCTTAGTTAGTTGAGTTTGGTTTGAGACCCACATATAGGGTTCTTCTATTTCTTTGTACTTGAGTTCTTTTGGCTTACACAACTAAGAAGAGGAAAACTGTTTTCAGCCTCCACCTTTGTGTGTATTCCCCCATTGTGTATGTGAGAAAGCTGCAAGTGAGACTCCTTCCCTCTCTCCCACTATCTTCACATGGTATCAGAGCCTTGTTCATGGTAAGGAGCTCTAGAAAGCAAACCAAGTTCGCAGTGTCCTGGTAAGAGGACCAGTGTTGCTTTCCTTTTTCGAGTTTGGGAGCAAATCTCTGCAGGTAGCACAGCCGAAAGTGCAAGAGTGCACTGTCTCAAATTGAGACGCCCTTCGCGGTGTGGCAAGAGGGCATTATATGTACGGTATGACTTTATTTTTCTGATTCGAGGTCATTTCGGGGCCCGTTTTGGAGGCGGAAGTTCTCCGCAGGCACTCAGAAAAAGGCCCTGTTTTTGCTGTGCGACCACTGCTCGGCTTGAAATTGCATCGTATGCCTGTGTGCAGAGATATTGGGAGTTGCAGATTCATACTTGTTGCCTGTTGATGCAAAATCATCACTAGGAAGTGACTGTGTGGTGAAATACCACTTTCGTCAGTTTTGCAGATCTGCCCGTGTGAGGCAAAAGCTGTGTTTTTTTGCAGTGACAGAATATTTTGCAGTGTTCTGTAATGGCATCTGATTCTCTTTCACAGATTGTCACTGAAAAGCTTGACAAGAACAACTTCCAGGCATGGAAGTTTAGAATGACGAATTTCTTGATGGGAAAAGGCTATTGGGAGTTCATTACAGGAAATGAAGAAGAACCTGTTCTTCCTAATGTTCCCAATCAACAGGAAATGCAGGCATTCAAAGGATGGCATGAGAGAGCCAGGAAAGTTAAGTACTGGCTGTCTATCAGTATTTCAGATTCAATGATTGTGCATATTCAGGATGCAAGTACGCCAAAGATGGCATGAGATACTTTGGCTAAAATGTACAGCACAAATACGCAGGGCAGGAAAATGCAGCTCAACAAGCAGGAGCTGCACAATGTGCAGAGAGAAAATATGAGCATCAATGACTACCACATGAAGGTGAACAAAATTGCGGATGCACTTGCTTCCATTGGGTCGCCAGTGGATGATAACGATTTAGTTTTTGTGACCTTGAATGGTCTAGGAAAGGATTATGCACAGCTCCGGACATCCATTGCCATCCATGAAAAATTTCCTGATTTTGAGGAGTTGATTGCTCTTCTAATTTCTGAAGAGCAAAGAAATGGGGGTGCATCTTCTTCAGTAGGAACTTCAAAAGAAACTGTCTTCTACTCAAATGCTGGTAGAGGTAGAGGTAGAGGTAGAGGAGGCCGATCTGCAGGCCGTGGTAGAAATCAGAATATGCAGCAAACGCAAGAAAACCAGTCCTATGCAGGAGGACGTGGTAACTCTAGAGGCAGGGGGAGCTAAAGAGGCCGTGGTGGATGGCAGAGAGGCCAAAATGCAAATAGCAATGTTGAATGCTACTATTGTGGCAAAATGGGTCATATGGCTAAGGACTACTATATAAAGCAGAATGACATTATGAATGGAAAATTGCAGCAAGGTAATTATGCATCCTCTAGTAGACAGGGTGATGACAGAAATGAGCATTTGTTTATGGTGCAGCATATGACAAATTCTGTGACAAGTGCAGAAGAAATCAATGATGTGTGGTATGTTGACTCAGGTGCGTCAAACCACATGACAGGTCATGCTGAATGGATGCAGGATGCAAGGAAAATGGAAAAACTAGGATTTGTGGAGACTGGTGATGATACTGCACATCCTATTGTGCAGATTGGCAAAATTCCTTTGTCTATGCAGGATGGGAAAAAGAAATACTTGTCTGATGTATTTCATGTCCCGAACATCACCAAGAACCTGGTTTCTATTGGTCAGATGGTTGAGCAGGGCTTGCAGGTTAGATTTAATCCTCATGGATGCTTTGTTGAGGATATGAAAAATAATGGTCGCTTGATAGCAAAAGGAAAGAAGAAGGGCAGGATGTTTACGTTGGATGCAGACATGCCTGAATTGAGTGCAGCAATGTTTGCACATGGGACCGGTGTAGTTGCAGATATTGATATCTGGCACAAACGCATTGGTCATGTTAATATACAGCGACTTAAATCAATGCAAGCCCAAAATATTGTTGCAGGATTGCCTAAATTCAAGGTTGCAGAAATGCACAAGGTTTGTGAAGCCTGTCAATTTGGGAAACAGGCAAGGAAACCTTTTCCTAGGCATGTTCAAGAGAGTAAAAAGCCATTGGAATTAATCCACTCTGATGTGTGGACTACTAAAGCTGCATCTATTGGAGGCTGTCACTATTTTATCACATTTATTGATGACTTCAGCAGAAAACTTTGGGTGTATTTTATGAAAAAGAAAAGTGAAGTGTTTGGGCACTTCAAAGCTTTTAAAGCTATGGTTGAAAAAGAAACAGGCCTGCAAATAAAATGCCTAAGGTCAGATGGAGGGGGAGAGTACCTCTCAAATGAGTTTGCAAGGTTCTTGCAGGAGCATGGCATAAAGCAGCAATATTCATGCAGTCATACCCCACAGCAAAATGGAATTGCAGAAAGGAAAAATAGGCATATTGGAGAGGTATCTCGGGCTATGCTAAATGAAAAAGATCTACCAGATTATTATTGGGCTAAAGCAGTTGCTACAGCAGTTTATATAATGAACAGGACTCCCACTGCAGCAATACATGGCATGACGCCAGAGGAGATGTATACTGGTAGGAAACCAGATATTTCTCATTTGAAAATTTTTGGTTGCATTGCCTATGTCCATGTGCCAGATGAGTTGAGGTCCAAGTTGGATCCAAAAGCTGAGAAGTGCATCTTTATTGGTTATTCTCTGTAGCAGAAAGGGTATAGATGCTATAACCCCTTTACTCGTAAGTTTACAGTGAGCAGAGATGTTGTTTTTGATGAGATGAGCAGCTGGTATAAACCAGTAAATGTGATGATTGATGTAGATGCACAAAATGGTAATGCTGCACAGAATTCACAGCAGCAATCACAAAATATCAGTGGACCTGCAGTGTCCTCTAGTAGTGGTTCACATACCTCGCCATGGACAAGTAGATTGAGATCAGGAGAATCTCCTCAAAGCAATGCAGATAGTGGTATGCAGGTATCACGAAAAGGAAAAGAGAAGGTAGATCAGCCCATGTTTGATGTGAATGCAGGTCACTCTTATGTGGATGGTGAATCTAGTGGCTCAGAGCAGAGCATTGATGATGAGTTGGGTATTCCTTCTGTTGTTACACCTAGAGTAAGGAAGACCAGGGATGTTTTGAGAGCACCTGGAAGTGAGCCTATTTTGCACAGGTCTACCAGGGTTAGGTATCCTGTGGATAGGCTGAAATATGATGGATTTACAGCCATTCACTATGCCTATATGGTCAAAGTGATACATGAACCAGAACCCACTTCTTTTGAGCAAGCCATGGGAAATGAAAAATGGGAGAAAGCCATGGATGAAGAAATGGATGCCTTGGATGCAAATGCTACATGGGAATTGGTGCCTTTGCCTAAAGACAAGAATGCAATTGGCTGTAAGTGGGTTTATAAGATCAAGCACAATGCAGATGGTTTTGTGAATAGATACAAGGCAAGATTAGTTGTCAAGGGGTATGCACAGACATATGGCATTGATTATGAAGAAACTTTCAGCCCGGTTGCAAGGATGGCAACCGTAAGAGCAGCCATTGTTATGGCTGCATCAAAGGGATGGTCTTTACATCAGATGGATGTAAAGAATGCCTTCTTGCATGGTGATTTGCAAGAAGAGGTCTTTATGGAGCAACCAGCAGGTTATGTTCATGCTATTCATCCTGAGTTTGTTTGCAGGTTGAAGAAAGCCTTGTATGGCTTGCACCTAGAGCATGGTCTGACAAGATAGGACAGTATCTTGTCACTATTGGCTTTCAGATTTCCAAGGCAGATTTCTCACTCTATGTGAGAGAAACAGAGAAAGGGATTATGCTACTGGTCATTTATGTTGATGATTTGATCATCACAGGTGATAGTGATGAAGATATCCTTCATGTGAAAATGATATTGAGGCAGAAGTTTGAGATGAAGGATTTGGGAGAGCTGCGTTATTTCTTGGGCATTGAAGTGATTAGATCACCAAGTGGGATACAGCTCTTGCAGAGGCAGTATGGATTGGACATGCTGTCCAAATATGGGATGACAGGCTGTAAGCCTATTTCAGTTCCTTTGGAGCAGAATGTGAAGCTGATCGTAGATGCAGGTGAGCTTCTGGAAGACCCTACTATGTACAGACGCATAGTAGGAAGTTTGATTTACATGACTATTACCAGGCCAGATTTGAGCTATGCTGTTGGGTTGGTAAGTCAGTTTATGCAGGCTCCAAGGAAACCGCATTTGGATGTGGCTAGACGCATACTCAGGTATGTGAAGTCCACATTGCAGTATGGACTATTTTATGAGGCTAGGGTTCAGATACAGTTGCATGGATACACTGATGCTGATTGGGCTGGTAGCATTTCTGATAGACGATCTACCAGTGGATATGTGTTCTCTTTTGGGAGTGCTGCAGTCACTTGGAGCAGCAAGAAACAGCCTACAGTCGCCTTGTCGAGCACAGAGGCTGAGTACAGGGGTGCAACAATGGCTGCATGTGAGGTAGCTTGGTTGCATAAGCTACTTTATGATATGCATCAGTCTACAGATGGGCCGGTTGTCATTTATTGTGACAACATGAGCAGTATACATTTGGCAAAGAACCCAGTCTTTCATGCTAGAACAAAGCACATTGAGGTGCATTATCACTATGTGCGGGAGAAGGTTTTACTAGGTCTTATTGATCTAGTTTATGTCAGCACAGAGGATCAGGTAGCTGACATATTCACGAAAGCATTGGGCGCAGAGAAGCTGCGCAAGTTCAGAGACCTGCTTGGTGTGCAGGAATTGGGATTGAGCTCGAGGGGGAGTGTTGAGATATCGAGCTCCACTCGCGATATGCCAGGGTGACCGTTGTGCATTTATGTCACCGACTTGTTAGCTACAGATGCGGTTGGTACACTGCCCACGAATAATAGCTGGATGACAGCTATCCTTATCTACACTAGTTCTTGGCTTAGTTAGTATGCCACCTTAGTTAAGTGAGTTTGGTTTGAGACCCACATATAGGGTTCTTCTATTTCTTTGTACTTGAGTTCTTTTGGCTTACACAACTAAGAAGAGGAAAACTGTTTTCAGCCTCCACCTTTGTGTGTATCCCCCCATTGTGTATGTGAGAAAGCTGCAAGTGAGACTCCTTCCCTCTCTCCCACTATCTTCACAGAAGCTGCAGCTCTCTTTACTAATAGCTGAAGCCTTGATGCATCCTATGCACTGCAAATATACGAGGCTTTGAGAGATGGTAAGAAACTTGTGGCAAGCAATGTGGTCTTGCGGCCAATAACGTTTTGTCCAATCAAAAATAGTTTTTTGGATAAAATAACATTTACAGGGCCTACACATTTCGAGGAAACCTTCAGTCAATTCTCTAAAGACACTCTTAAAAATATTCCACATGAACAAGGCGAGGGTGAGAATATGCTAAAGGAAGCAAAGAAGGAATTCCTCCTTCATTGCAGATTCCAGCGCATTGATGGTCAACATTGGGCTTATGCTTGTAATCAGATCGCAAAGGAAGCAAAGGAGGTCAAAAGACTCACTTCAGAACAATTTGCAAAGATAAGTTCATTCCATTATTATCCTGCAACAATCTGTATATTCAAGCATGAGATCAAGTATTTGATTGAGTCCGAAAGACTTAATCATTATGTCCATGGAAAGCGTAATATATCCTCAACATCAGAGGTCTTACAGAAGGCAAGGGTTATATGGACAACATTTGGTTCTCCAAATCCTGATTTGAAGTGAAAGGTCACAAAAGCAGACGCTGATACACTCATGAACTTCTATACTTCTTTGAGTGCAGTTGTGCCTAGGGGAACTCAAGAGCAAGAAGAAAATATGACAAGCCTCAAGGTGGTGAGGGACAAATATGCTATCAGTTATACTTCTATCATATTTTGTCCTGTTGAAGTGTTCAATGAGATGCTTGAAACGTGCATTGCTTGTGAGCATGGATAGTTGACCTATGAAGCTCCTTTGTTTATCTCCAGAAAGTCAAAGGTAATGGATAAGAAGGAGTTGATGGCAAGGATGTGGAGGCCTATAAAGTACTTACCTGACAAGTATGCATCCATGGCAGCACAAAAAATTTTAAAGAAAGAATGGTTTTTTGGAAAAAAAGACAAAGACCACTGCATGGAAGAATGCATCAATGTACAGGTGAGGCGTGATGCAGTGCATAGTGCCATTAAGTATTTGCTGTCAGAGAAACAAATTCCACTTACTCATTGTAACATTGACTATAATGTGGTCAAGCATATAGCTTCTTTGTCAACACCCAAGGTAAAGCTATGGGCAAACAGGTGGATTAAAAAGGATGAAGATGGGTCAGAAATAGTAACCTCTTACATGAGAAAAGAAATCCCACAACAGGTGGTTGCATATGTGGAAAGATTAATCAGCGAGATAAGGATGCCGACAGATATGCACCAAAGCTTTCAATTCAATGTAGAGGTTACGGCAGAGTCTAGAAAGCTTGTGAACTTCAGGGGAGTCTCAGAAGATGACTTCATCAAGAATGAGTCAGCATGGGATAAGCCACAACTATTCTTTATCAATGAAGTTTCTAGCGATGATATCCATAAATTCATTGATAGAATCATATATACCACCATTAGCAAAGTGGCAATTTGCAACATTGTCCTTTTTGTTGATAAAAAAGACAAAGAAGCCATGCAGGTTACTCTAGAGCGAGCATATTCATCAGATTGGAAGATCTATAGTGGTGTTTATGTAGCAAAGAGAGGCAAGAGGGAATGTGGCATAGCGATTCAATCTCTTCAATCATTCTTTTTGTGTATGAAGAGTCCCAACCTTGATCACTCCTTACAAAAGAACATAAGAGGGAATTAAAATAATTTGAGATTGATGCTAGAAGAGCAAGATATTCCCAGGTCCATACATTATCAAAAAAACAACTATGGAAGTCCTGCAAAAAGTGGGAGTCTCTTGCTTACCATGATGGAGAATTTGCTACCGGCAGGTTGGGAGGTCACCTTCTGTAGGATGGGATATTTATTTGAGGATCTCCTCAGAAAAGGCAACTTCACAAATATTATTGAAAACAAGCATTTCATGGCTTATTTTCAGCTTCATGCAGATCTAACCACAGGCTATGAAAAAGAGATAGACCACAAGGACACTGATGACATGGATGATTACCTTGAAGATCATAATGTCCCAGTTGATGATGATGAAAAGATGGACTTACATGACCTGTTCAGAGAGAGGTTGGTGGATGAAGACAAACATGATGATGCCTTCTTTGATAATTATGGATCGCAGGGTTATGAAAAAAGGCCACTACGACAATACTTAGTGGTATGAACTCTCTATTTCTCAACTAAATACAATTTTTTAAATAAGATTTAAATTTAAAGATAATGAATCTAATCTCTCATATTTGTTTACAGGTAATAGAGGGAGAAGAAATGGATGAAGTCAATATGGAGGCACTCCCTTCTACTTCAGCAATGCAACCACCTCTAAATTTGATTGAAGAATCCCATGAGCACAAGAGCTTTAAAGACACCATGGAAAAGCAAAATGACCGCAAACATAGAATACAAGCTATGACAGAGACCCATTTTGCAAATTTAGCTACATTGGATAAAATGGAGAGCTCATTTGAAGTTAGGATTGTTTTGAAACCAAAACCTCAGTATTTGAGCTTTGGTAGAGAGGAGGTTTCAATCCTCTCCAATCCTTTAAAAGAGGTTAATGACAATGTTATCCTGGCCATTCTTAGGTAACGTTTGTTTATTTGTTGCTACTTCAATGAGCTAACATTTGTTTATTTGTTTACAGTGTAGTTATATATATCAGTTTCCTAGTGCAAAATGCAAATCAATTCTATGAGCTAACATTTGTTTATTTCTTGGTGTAGTGTAGTTATTTCTTAGCTTCCTAGTGTAGTGCAGCATCGTGTCTACATGCTCGATGCTCTCCTTTCTTCTATTCTTAGCTCTCCTCAAAAGACTATAGAAGATGTTTGTACCTGGTTAAGCCCTTTGAATTTAGATGGGGTGTGAGTCATCTTTATGCCTTATCATGAGGAGTAAGTATCAACTCTAACCTTATTTTTACTATTTCTTTGGCAAGTTTGTGTAAAAAAATAATCATTTTTATTCTGGTCGTGTAGCTCACATTGGAGTCTGATCGCCTGGGACCTTGAACTCAACCGTTTGTGGTTTGTGAATTCAATGGAAGGCTATCATGCCAACTCCCCAAGGTAATTATTCTCTTAATATTTTTGTTACTTTCTTATTTTGTATCTTATGATCATGACATATTAATATATTTAATATGTCATGATGGGCAGTGCTGCATATCTGCTAGTATCTGCTATTAAAACAACCACGGAGCAACAAGACCAAGTAGAATTCAAAAGACGTCTACCAGTGGAGCAAAAAGATGGGCACAGCTGTGGGTGGAGAGTTTCCTACAACTGCATGTTGTTTCTTAGAGAGATTTTTGATTTGGAGTTACCAGTCAAAGTGGAATCATATATAGAAGCCGATCTGCTAGCATTTCGGGCCGAGAGTATTCACCGTCAAATTGCAACCATTGGGAAACAACCTAAAAATATGACTACATTGCAGCATGTATAAAACCTTATCTTTATACTTGTATGCTTGTTCAATCCTTTAATTGGGATGTGTAAATCTCATAACTTTTTTATATTTTCCTCCAAGAGGAGAAGAGACTGAGTCTAATGAAAGCATGCTATCTTTATACTTCTATGATTATTTAAACCTTTATTTTTATTTGGGATGTGTAAATCTTATAACTTTTTAAATTTTTCCTCCAAGAGGAGGAGAGACTCACTCTAATGAAAGCATGTATGAACCTTACTTTTTAAATTTTTTCTCTAAGAGGAGGAGAGACTCACTCTAATGAAAGCATGTATGAAGCCTTATCTGCTTGTTTAAGCCTTTATTTGGGATGTGTACATCGCATAACTTTTTTATATTTTTATAGCAGAAGGAGGATGTACAAGACATAGCAAGTGAAGAAGAATACGATGTAGACTACTCTCTCAATAAGATGAGTCATGAAAATATGAATCTATTGGAGCAAATTGGAAGTTCATTCACCACTATGTTGTTAATTCGACAACAACCTCATTTTTTTGAATTTGGTGAAGAAGAGATTTCAATCCTCTTGAATCCTAAGAAAGAGGTTAATGTCAAAGTCATTACAACCATCCTCAGGTTTGATGCAACCTTTTCCTTGGCTTTATACTTTGCTTGTTTTGATTAAACCCAAGAAGCTAATACTTTTTTTTTTAATATAGTAATGTTATAGCAAATTTTTCGCAAAATATACAAAGCGTTTCATATATGCTCGATCCTCGTATTTCGGAAGTGCTTAGCAACAAAGAAGAAACCATAGAGGATGTTTGCAAGTGGTTGAAGCACGTTCCTATGAATGAGGCATGAGTTATTTTTACAGCATATTATGAGAAGTAAGCATCAAACCCTACTTGTTTTTTCTATTGCATTGCTAGAATTGTCTCAAACACAGTAATTATCCTTTATTGATAATGCAGCTCACATTAGAGTCTGGTAGTCGTGGACATCTTTGCTAAGAAGTGCTTCTTTGCCAACTCAATGACATCCGTCCATGGCACTGTGTTAGAGTAAGTATAGACTACACTTGTTGTCACTTCTTGACATGTAGATTGATATGCAATGCACATATTCATTGTTGTTATACGTTTTGATGTGCACATCAGCTTGAAAGTTAGTAGGTTCTATCGACACAGTAATGCGGCAATGTGACTTGGCACAACAAATAGAGTATATAACATGTCAGGTATCACATCAAGAGAATAGCCACATCTATAATTGTGGATGGAGGGTGGGCTACAACTACTTTTTGGTACTTGGTCAAATTTTTGAGATACAAAATGACACCACACTGTCAACATATATGGATTTGCATCTCTATGCATTTATAACATGTACCATTCGAGCAATCATTAAGGGCGACATTATGGACCTTCCCACAAGGCAAATAGATAATGGCTCAGAGGAGTGCGAAATGAAAGCTGTCAAAGAGTCAAAGGGGATAGAAGACCTCAACTCTACAAACATGGCTTCATTGGAAGAATTGGGAAGCTCTTTTAATGTTAGGGTTATGATTCAACATAGACCTCAGTATCTTGAATTTGGGGGAGAGGAGATTTCAATCCTCTCTAGAGCTTCAAATGAGGTCAATAACAATGTTATGATGGCCATTCTCAGGTTTGATACAAACTTTTTCTCTACTTGATAATTCAATATTTTGATTAAATCTAATAAGCTAATATTCATTTATTTGTTGGTGCAGTATAGTTATCTCACGATTTGGTAGAGCCGTACAAAACCGTGTGTCTATGTTGGATTCCCTCCTTTCTCCTATACTTAGCAATAGCAGAAAGATGATAGACGATGTTTGTAAATGGTTACAGCCTTTACATTTACATGGCATGCAAGTCCTATTTATGGCATATCACGAGATGTAAGTATCATGGCAACCTTTATTTTCATCTTATACTGGCAACATTGTGTTAAATAATAATGGTTCTTAATTATTCGTGTAGGGAACATTGGAGTTTGGTGGTTCGGGACCTTGAAGACAAGTATTGTTGGTTTGTTAACTCGATTGCAAGCTTTCATGGATCAGTGCAAACGTAAGTATTCTATTCATCTGTTGTTACTTCTATATTATGTACCTTATGTAATAGACACACTAAGTTTTTTTAATATGTCATGATGAGCAGGTCGATTGAGAAGTTGGTATCTGCTATCAGAGAAACAGGACAGTACAAAGACTCACTAGACTTCCAAAAGCGTTTAGTAGTAGAGTAGGAAGATGGGCATGGTTGTGGGTGGAGAGTTGCCTACAACTGCATGTTGATTTTCGAAGAAATTTTCTCACTTAAGCCACATATCTCATCGGAAGACTCTTTGGAGCTTAAATATTCAGAGGAGGATATACAATTGTTTAGGGCTGAAATCATTCGAGACCTAATTGCTGCCACTAGAATACAACGTGCAACTGAAGCAATGTCAGAGCTTGCATTTAAGGAAGAGGAGACTGAGTCTACTGTGAAAGCACTGCACACTACAGAAGAAGTAGAGACTCAGTGTACACCTACAGCACCACAGCCTCCACCAGAAGCATAAGAAGAGTTGCCACAGCCTCCGCTTGCATTTAAGGAAGAGGATACTGAGTCTACTCCGAAAGCACTACATACTACAGAGAAGAAGTAGAGACTGAGTGTACATCTAGAGCACCACAGCCTCCATTGGAAGCATCAGAAGAGTTGCCACAGTCTCCACTAGAAGCATCAGAAGAGTTGTGATGAATGTATGATGTTGTGTTTGTATATATGCATGAGGAGCATATTCTCATGATGTTGTTTACTCCATGAATATTATGGTTGACATTTATTTGTTGCAATGTATGAATCATGATGTAGTTTTTGTTGATTATACACCAATTTCTGACTTATTACTTAAGTGGCATTTAGTCATGATATTTATATATTTATTTCATGCACACAATTTTATGATATGAATGTGTGATGATGTGATTATTAGGAAATATAACCTTTTGTGATGAGAATTTTGATATGAATATGTGATGATGTAATATTTGTAATATATTTCATGGCAAAGTATCAATTCCCAATGCTCCACTCACTTAAAGTACATCATTCCCAATGCTCTGCAAAATTTTATTCAATTGGACAGTCTCCACTCACTTAAAGTAGAGCATTTCCAATGCTTCTCTCACTTTATTCCAACCCTTATCCTTATCATAGCGAACACATCGTGCCTTAGTGCACTTGTATTCTTCCATCGTAGTCCTTCCACAAACACTCTCTTATTTCTTACATCCTAGTCCTTCTGATTAACTTGTATTCGTCTTTCACTTTACGTCTTCCCTCACTTTTTATCACTCTTGAAGGAGGGGCAGCTCACTGTGCATCCCTCGCTATCGCTCCCTCACTCTCCTTCTCCCACTTTTCCTCTAAGACAATGACTATAGCTACTACCCGACTTCATTTACTAAACTCAAATTCTGTCTTAGATCTCTTTTGTATGGACCAATGAAGGGAAAATCATTCGAGGAGGATATGTTACGCTCATGGCTGCTTGATTTGAACTCAGTAGAAGAGGTGAATATCCTTAGCTTTCTTTTTCGCTTCTTTTAATCACGTACTTCTTATGCGAATAAGTTAAATTTTTGTACAGGATATGGCGATGGCTAGAAGCTATATTGAAAAAAATGGTGAAGATGAGGAAAGCCAAGAGAGAAAAGAAGAGTTGTTGAATGCTTACAAGTTGGCGGAAGATTCAAAACAAGTTGTGAGGAGAGTCTGTAAGGAGATTTGCGATGCCAACCCTGGTTACGCATGGCCTGCAAGTTTAAAGTCTGCTTGTTTTCATGAAGCCAATGCCATAGTAGGCACTTTCAAGGACATATGCTCTCTCTAATGACTTAATAGTCAAGTGATGGAAATTTAAAGTAACTGTGAAATTTAATTCCATAGACTTATGTGTTCTCTAAAGTAACCGTAATAGACAAGAAATGAAACTACAGTTCCACAAAGACTTTTTAGTTCACTAATGTAAAGTTGTAATAGACAAGAGAGACAAAGATGACATCTTCTAGGCTGAGCTAATGGAAGGTGTTTTTTAACACCATATGGCTTTGAGTTATATGATCTACTTCTTGTACAAATGTGTCATGCTTTTTTTTAAATGTACTCTAGTTTTTTTTCTAATTTGATTTTTTAAAATCTTACTTTTTGTCTCTTTTAACAACATGAAGTCCTCTTTTTTTAATGTACTCTAGTTTTAATAACATGTCACGTCATTTTTTCTAATTTGATTTTTTAAAATCTTACTTTTTGACTCAAAGTTTTGTTTTATAAGAGCCTCTTTTTTTAAATACTTTATCCAAAACTATCTCACAAAAGAATTTGGACAGTGCACTTGTCCAAAATTAATGAAATAGGTGTTTTTCATAAAATACACTGAAACTTTTCTGTTGTAGTCATCAATAAAAGTGACAAAATAATGACAGCCTCCAATAGATGTAGCTTTAATAGTCCACACATGAGAGTGGATTAATTCCAATGGCCTCTTACTCTCTTGAACATGTCTAGGAAATGGTTTCCTTGCTTGTTTTCGAAATTGACAGGCTTCACATTCCTTATGCATTTTTGCAACCTTGAACTTAGGCAATCCTGCAACAATATTTTGGGCTTGAATTAATTTAAGTCTCTATATATTTACATGACCAATGCATTTATGCTAGATATCAATATCTGCAACTAAACCAGCGGTCCATGTGCAAACATTATTGCACTCAATTCAGGCATGTCTGCATCGAACATAAACATCTTGCAGGCTCTTCTTCTTCCCTTTTGCTATCAGGCGACCTTTATTTTTCATATCCTCAACAAAGCATCCGTGAGAATTAAATCTAACTTGCAAGCCCTGCTCAACCATTTGACCAATAGAAACCAGGTTCTTGGTGATATTCTGGACATGAAATACATCAGATAGGTATTTCTTTTTCCCATCCTGCATAGACAAAGGAATTTTAACAATCTGCACAATAGGATGTGCAGTATCATCACCAGTCTCCACAAATCTTGGTCTTTCCATTTTCCTTGCATCCTGCATCCATTATGCATGACCTATCATGTGGTTTGATGCAATTGAGTCAACATACCACACATCATTGCTTTCTTTTGCACTTGTCACAGAATTGGTCATGTGCTGCACCATAAACAAATGGTCATTTCTGTCATCACCTTGTCTACTAGAGGATGCATAATTTCCTTGCTGCAATTTTCCATTCATGATGTCATTCTACTTTTTGTAGCAATCTTTAGCCATATGACCCATTTTACTATAGTAGTAGCATTCAACATTGCTGTTTGCATTTTGGCCTCTCTACCATCCACCACGACCTCTTTGGCTCCCCCTGCCTCTAAGGTTACCACATCCTCCTCCATAGGACTGGTTTTCTTGAATTTGCTGCATATTTTGATTTCTGCCACGGCTTCTAGATCGGCCTGCTCTACCTTTGCCTCTACCTCTTCCAGCATTTGAGTAGAAGATAGCTTCTTTTGAAGTTTCTCCTGAAGAAGATGCACCACCATTTCTCTGCTCTTCAGAAATTAGAAGAGCAATCAACTCCCCAATATCAGGAAAATTCTCACGGACGGAAATGGATGTCGAGAACTGTGCATAATCCTTTCCTGGACCATTCAAGGTCACAGAAACTAAATCATGATCTTCAACTAGTGACCCAACAAGTGCATCTATAATCTTCTTCACCTTCATGTGGTAGTCATTGATGCTCATATTTTCTCTCTGCACATTATGCAACTCCTGCTTGAGCTCCCGGGGGATTCACAAGAGGAAACTTATGATATCACGTGAGTGTACAATAGGGGGGTTTTTTTTAATGAGGCATAAGCTTATACATTAGGGGTGGGGGGGCTTTTATTTTTTCCCAATATTGAATTTAAGTTAGGGGGGCCATGCCATATATAAGAGGGGGGACATAGTATAGGCTACCTTGGATAACTAGTCCAAACAAGTTTGGTTTTGTGTATGGTTTTAAATAGTCATAGGGAAAGTAATCTAAATTTTCTTATTGTGTGATCTAAATGCTTGAGAAAGAACACAGATTTAAGGAAAGAGGGGACATAATAGAATTTTGGTGGTATCTTATAAGCTTAAATAGGGGTGTTTTATCATCCTACATGGATCATAAATAGGGGGTTTTCTTGAAGTTCATGCATGCAGGTGACGTCCCCCTTTCATGAAGAGTGAATCCCCCAGGCTTGAGCTGCATTTTCTTGGCTTGCATATTTGTGCTATACATTTTTGTCAAAGTATCCCATGCCTCCTTCGACGTGCTTGCATCCTAAATATGCACAATCATAGAATTTGAAATACTGATAGATAGCCAGTACATAACTTTCCTGGCTCTCTCATGCTAGCCTTTACATGCTTGCAACTCCTATTGATTGAGAACATTAGAAATAACTAGTTCTTGTTCAGCTCTAGTAATGAAATCCTGATAGCCTTTTCCCTTAAGGAAATTCATCATTCTAAACTTCCATGTTGGGAAGTTGTTCTTGTCAAGCTTTTCATTGACTATTTGTGAAAGAGCATCAAATGCCATTATAGAGCACAGCAAAAATATTTTGTCACTACAAAAAAGACAACTTCTGCCTCACAAGGGTAAATATGCAAAACTGACGAAAGTGGTATTTGACCACAGTCACTTCCTAGTGACGATTTTGCATCAATAAATAGGCAATAAGATTGATTTTGTCACTCCCAATATCCCTACGCATAGGCATACGATGCAATTTCTGTGATAACTTTTCACTGACCTGCAGAATAGTGGTCGCACAGCACAAACAAGGCACCTTTCTAAGTGCCTACGGAAAACTTCTGCCACCAAAACGGGCCTTGAAATGGCCTCAAATCAAAAAAATAATGCCATCGCGAAGGGCGTCCCAATCTGAGATAGTGCACTCTTGCACTTTCCGGTTGTGCTACCTGCAGAGATTTGCTCCCAAACTCAAAAAAGGAAAGCAATATTGATCCTCTTACCAAGACACTGCGAACTTGGTTTGCTTTCTTGAGCTCCTTACCACGAATCGAGCTTTGATACCATGTGAAGAGAGTGGGAGAGAGGTAAGGAGTGTCACTTGCAGCTTTCTCACATACACAATGGGGGAATACACACAAAGGTGGAGGCTAAAAATAGTTTTCCTCTTCTTCTTAGTTGTGAAAGCCAAAAGAACTCACTCTTAGCACAAAAGACTAGGTGAACCCTATGTGTGGGTCTCAAACCAAACTTAGCTAACCTAGGTGGCATACTAACTGAGCCACTAACTAGAGTACATAAAGACCCAGGGGATTCACTCTTCATTAAAGGGGGACGTCACGTGCGTGCATGAACTTCAAGAAAACCCCCTATTTAAGATCCATGTAGGATGATAAAACACCCCTATTTAAGCTTAAATAAGATACCACCAAAATTCTATTGTCTCCCCCTTACCTTAAATCTACGTTCTTTCTCAATAATTTAGATCACACAATAAGAAAATTTAGATTACTTTCCCTATGACTATTTAAAACCAAACTTGTTTGGACTAGTTACCCAAGGTAGCCTATACTATGTCCCCCCCTCTTAAATGTGGCATGGCCCCCCTAACTTAAATTCAATATTAAGAAAACATAAAAAGGGCCCCCACCCCTAATGTATAAGCTTATGCCTCATTTCAAAAAACCCCCCTATTGTACACTCACGTGATATCATAAGTTTCCCCCTATGAATCCCCCGGGCATAAAGATAACTATCATCCAACTATTATTCATGGGCGGTGTACCAACTGCATCTGCAGCTAATAAGCCGATGACATAAATGCACAACGGTCACCTTGGCATATCATGAGTGGAGCTGGATATCTCAACACTCTCCCTCGAGCTCAATCCCAATTCCTACACGTATCTGAACTTGCATAGCTTCTTTGCACCCAATGCCTTCATGAATATGTCAACTACTTGATCCTCTGTGCTAACATAAACCAGATCAATAAAACCTACTAGAACCTTCTCCCACACATAGTGATAATGCACCTCAATGTGCTTTGTTCTAGCATGATAGACTAGGTTATTTACCAAGTGTATATTGCTCATGTTATCACAATAAGTGACAACTGACCCATCTGTAGACTGATGCATATCATAAAGTAGCTTATGCAGCCAAGCTGCCTCACATGCAGCCATTGTTGCACCCCTGTACTCAGCCTCTGTGCTCGACAAGGCAATTGTAGGTTGTTTCTTGCTGTTGCAAGTGACTTCAACACTCCCAAAATAGAACACATACCCACTGGTAGATTGTCTATCAGAAATACTACTAGCCCAATCAGCATCAGCGTATCCATGCAATTGTATCTGAACCCCAGTCTCATGAAATAGTCCATACTGCAATGTGGAGTTCACATACCTCAGTATGTGTCTAGCCGCATCTAAATGTGGTTTCCTTAGAGCCTGCATAAACTGACTTACCAACCCAATAGCATAGCTCAAATCTGGCCTTGTAATAGTCATATAAATCAAACTTCCTACTATGCGTTTGTACATAGTAGGGTCTTCCAGAAGCTCACCTACATCTGTGCTTAGCTTCACATTTTGCTCCAAAGGAACTGCAATAGGCTTAGAGCCTATCATCCCATATTTAGACAGCGTGTCCAATCCATACTGCCTCTGTAAGAGCCACATCCCACTTGTGGATCTAATCACCTCAATGCCCAAGAAGTAACACAACTCTCCCAAATCCTTCATCTCAAACTTCTGCTTCAATAGCATCTTGACATGAAAGATATCTTCATCACTATCACCTGTGATGATCAAATCATCAACATAAATGACAAGCAGCATAATGCCTTTCTCTGTTTTTCTCACATAAAGCGAGAAATCTACCTTGGAAATCTGAAAGCCAATAGTGACAAGATACTATCCTATCTTGTCAGACCATGCTCTGGGTGCTTGTTTCAAGCCATACAAGGCTTTCTTCAACCTGCAAACAAACTCAGGATGAACATCATGCACATAACATGGTGGCTGCTGCATATAGACTTCTTCTTGAAAATCACCATGCAAGAAGGCATTCTTTACATCCATCTGATGTAAAGACCATCACTTTGATGCAGCCGTAGCAATGACTGCTCTTATGATTGCCATCCTTGCAAGCGGACTGAATGTTTCTTCATAATCAATGCCATATGTCTGTGCATACCCCTTGAAACCTTATCTTACCTTGTATCTACTCACAAAACCATCTGCATTGTGCTTCACCTTATAAACCCACTTGTAGCCAATTGCATTCTTGTCTTTAGGCAAATGCACCAATTCCCATGTAGCATTTTCTTCCAAGGCATCCATTTCTTCATCCATGGCTTTCTCCCATTTTTCTTTTCCCATGGCTTGCTCTAAAGAAGTGGGTTCTGGTTCTTGTATCACTTTGACCATATAGGCATAGTGAATGGCTGTAAATCCACCATATTTTAGCCTATCCATAGGATACTTATCTCTGGTAGACCTACACAAAATAGGCTCACTACCAGGTGCTCTCAAAACATGCCTTGTCTTCCTTACTCCAAGTGTAACAATAGAAGGAATACCCAACTCATTATCAAGGCTCTGCTGTTCTGAGCCACTGGATTCACCATCCACATAAGAGTGACCTGCATTCACAGCAACCATGGGCTGATCTACTTCCTCTTTTCCTTTTCGTGATACTTGCATACCACTATCTAGATTACTTTGAGGAGATCCTCCTGATCTCAATCTACCTGTCCATGGTGAAGTAAGGGAACCACTGCTAGAGGACACTACTGGTCTACTAATATTTTGTGATTACTGTTGTGAATTCTGTGCAGAATTACCATTTTGTGCATCTACATCATCAATCACATTTATTGGTTTATACCAAACTACTCATCTCATAAAAAACATCTTTGCTCACTGTAAACTTATGAGGAGAGGGGTTATAACTTCTATACCCTTTTTGCTACAGAGAATAACCAATAAAGATGCACTTCTGAGCTTTTGGATCAACTTGGATCTCAACTCATCTGGCACATGAACATAGGAAATGCAACCAAAAACTTTTGAATGAGAAATATATGGTTTCCTACCAGTATACCTCTCCTTTGGCATCATGCCATGTATTGCTACAGTGGAGTCCTATTCATTATGTAGACTGCTGTAGCAACTGCTTCAGCCCAATAATAATGTGGCAGGTCTTTGTCATTGAGCATGGCATGAGATACCTCTCCAATATGCCTATTTTTCCTTTCTACAAGTCCATTTTGCTGTGGGGTATGACTACATGAATATTGCTGCGTTATGCCATGCTTCTGCAGGAACCTTGCAAACTCATTTGAGAGGTACTCTCCCCCTCCATCTAACCTTAGGCATTTTATTTGCAAGCCTATTTCTTTTTCAACCATAGCTCTAAAAGCTTTGAAATGCCCAAACACTTCACTTTTTTTCATAAAATACACCCAAACTTTTCTGCTGTCGTCATAAAAAGAAGTGACAAAATAATGGCAGCCTCCAATAGATGCAGCTTTACTAGTCCACAAATTAGAGTGGATTAATTCCAATGGCCTCTTACTCTCTTAAACATGTCTAGGAAATGGTTTCCTTGCCTGTTTTGCAAATTGACAGGCTTCACATACCTTATGCATTTCTGCAACCTTGAACTTAGGCAATCCTGCAACAATATTTTGGGCCTGCATTAATTTAAGTTGCTGTACATTAACATGACCAATGCATTTATGCCAGATATCAATATGTGCAACTACACCATCCCATGTGCAATCATTGCTACAGTCAATTCAGGCATGTCCGCATCCAACGTAAACATCCTGCCCTTCTTCTTCCCTTTTGCTATCAGGCGATCTTTATTTTTCATACCCTCAATAAAGCATCCATGAGGATTAAATCTGACCTGCAAGCCCTGCTCAACCATTTGAACAACAGAAACCAGGTTCTTAGTGATATTTGGGACATGAAATACATGAGACAGATATTTCTTTTTTCCATCCTACATAGACAAAGGAATTTTACCAATCTGCACAATAGGATGTGCAGTATCATCACCAGTCTCCACAAATCTTGGTCTTTCCATTTTCCTTGCATCCAGCATCCATTCTACATGACCTGTCATGTGGTTTGATGCACCTGAGTCAACATACCACACATCATTCCTTTCTTCTGCACTTGTCATAGAATTGGTCATGTGCTGCACCATAAACAAATGATCATTTCTATCATCACCCTCTCTACTAGAGGATGCATAATTGCCTTGCTGCAATTTTCCATTCATGATGTCATTCTATTTTTGTAGCAGTCTTTAGCCATATGACCCATTTTACCATAGTAGTAGCATTCAACATTGCTGTTTGCATCTTGGCCTCTCTACCATCCATCATGACCTCTTTGGCTCCCCATGCCTCTAAGGTTACCACATCCTCCTCCATAGGATTGGTTTTCTTGAATTTGTTGCATATTCTGATTTCTGCCACGGCCTCCAGATCGTGGCCTCCAGATTTCTGCCATGACCTCCAGATCGGCCTGCTCTACCTTTGCCTCTACCTCTTCCAGCATTTGAGTAGAAGACAGCTTCTTTTGAAGTTCCTCCTGAAGAAGATGCACCACCATTTCTTCGCTCTTCAGAAATTAGAAGAGCAATCAACTCCTCAAAATTAGTCAATTTTTCACGGATGGCAATGGATGTCTGGAATTGTGCACAATCCTTTCCTAGACCATTCAAGGTCACAGAAACTAAATTATCATCTTTCACTAGCGACCCAATGGAAGCAAGTGCATCTGCAATCTTCTTCACCTTCATGTGGTAGTCATTGATGCTCATATTTTCTCTCTGCACATTATGCAGCTCCTGGTTGAGCTACATTTTCCTAGCTTGCATTTTTGTGCTATACATTTTTATCAAAGTATCCGATGCCTCCTTCGGCGTGCTTGCATCCTGAATATGCACAATCATAGAATCTGAAATACTGATGGACAGCCAGTACATAATTTTTTTGGCTCTCTCATGCCAGCCTTTAAATGCCTGCAACTCCTGTTGATTGGAAACATTAGGAATAACTGGTTCTTGTTCAGCTCCAATAATGAACTCCCAATAGCCTTTTCCCATAAGAAAATTCGTCATTCTAAACTTCCATGCTTGAAAGTTGTTCTTGTCAAGCTTTTTAGTGACTATATGTGAAAGAACATCAAACGCCATTACAGAACACTGTAAAAATATTATGTCACTCCAAAAAACACAACTTGTACCTCACAAGGGCAAATCTGCAAAATTTGACCACACAGTCACTTCTTAGTGACGATTTTGCATCAACACGTAATAAGAATGATTTTGTCACTTCCAAATTTACTGTGCACAGGCATACGATGCAATTTATGGGGTAACTTTTTACCGACCTGTAGAACAGTGGTCATAGAGCAAAACCAAGGCGCTTTTCTGAGTGCTTGCGGAAAATTTTACCACCAAAATGCCGAAATGGCCTCGAATCAAAAAAATAATGTCACCGTGAAGGGCATCCCAATTTGAGGCAGTGCACTCTTGCACTTTTCGGCTGTGCTACCTGCAGAGATTTGCTCCCAAACTTGAAAAAGGAAAGCAACACTGATCCTCTTACCAAGACACCGTGAACTTGGTTTGCTTTCTTGAGCTCCTTACCATGAACCAAGCTTTGATACCATGTGAGGAGAGTGGGAGAGAAGTAAGGATCCCACTTCCAGCTTTCTCACATACACAATGGGGGAATACACACAAAGGTGGAGGCTGAAAACAGTTTTCCTCTTCTTCTTAGTTGTGAAAGCCAAAAGAACTCACTCTTAGTACAAAAGAACTCACTTGCATATCATGAGTGGAGCTTGATATCTCAACATTTGTCCCCATCCTCTCTCTCAAGCTTCTTCTTCGGCACCCATGTTTGATATTTATCACGGTGGATGATTTGCACATTCTTTTCATGCAGAAGTGTTGCACTTGAAGAGCCTTGATGACCAAGGCTATACTTTGTGTTTGCATCATCACGCAAGAGACATTTGTTACAATGTTCTAAATAATAGTTAGTCTATCCCAACTAAGGTTAAGGTAATCTATTGCTAGTTTGTCTAACTTTAAGTATAGGCAAACTAACCTAACTTAAACTAACCATGATTTAAAAATTTACTGAATGGGGTGGTGTGGTGGCTACCGCTAATGGCGTGGCATGGTGGTCAGTCGAGTGGGGGGCCTTGGAGGAGGTGAGCATATGGGGGTGAAGGGGGGTGGAGAGAGGTGAGTGAGGGGGTGAGGGTAGGCACGAGTGGGTGAGTGGAAGGAGGGAGGCAGGTGAGTGGAGGGTGTGAAGGGAGGTTTAAGGTAGTGGCCACCATGGGCGGCATTGGAGGGAAGAGTAGAGAGCTGTGGTGGGAATGAGAAGCATGTGGGTGACTCGTGGGGGAATGGATAAAGGGAGGTAGGTAAGTGGATGGAGGGATGGTGTGAAGGGAATAAAGGAAGTTGGTTTATCTCTATACCAACAGACAAACAAAAGCTCCAATAGATAGATGTATGTCATAGTGGTTGGTGATCTTGTAATTAACCATCATCATCTCGCTAAAAAAGAAATCAAGTTTTGTGAGGTACCAGAGTATAGATATTGACAGAGCTCTTTGGTTGAAGAAAATTCTATGAATGCTGAGTAGCAAAGCACATACATAAAGAATAAGGAGCTGGTCAATAAAGGATGCACTAAAGTAAAACTAGCTTAATAGATGGGAAGCATCATTGGCTTTTACTTTTGCAAAAGCATCATGAAACCACAAGTGCTGAAGCAATAAACTCTTGTTTTCACTGATGACCTAATGGAAAGAAAAAATTGCTTTCATATGGTAGATAACCTTTTATCCAAATGATTTTCCCAATCAACTTTCTAGTCCGTTGAATGTATATAAATATCACTGCAAAAGCATGTAGACTGGGCTGCCTACTCTTAACAACAAGATTGACACTCTTCTTGACATCAATTAGATAAGATCTTCATCCCTAAAGATTGACTACACTTGCAACAATGATTCTGCGCTCTTGATTTTTATGGATATGACCGGTGAGTCTCCTTTTCATCTAAATTTTTGTGGAGTCATGTAACTAAAGAAGTTTGCTTTATGTGATTGAGCCTCTTATTGCTCCATGTGGGAATGTGAAATCATGATATGCAAGTGTGTCAAATCCAAGGGAATGCTAATACTAGATTGCAAGATGATGTGATCAACTGGTGGAGACTAAAAGCGAGAGGGTGATGCCATATCATGAAGCTTCTTATCATTAAGTCGAATTTTTCATTGCTTTTGCTTTTGCTTCAAATGTTGTTAATTCTATAAAAGTATCAACCTTTTCCATCCTCATGTCTTGAAATCAAAATATAGTGATCTAGCCAGTCAAAATAATAGGTGCATATGCTTTGAACAAGACATCGTGGGCCATTTTCGTCAATCATGATCACAGTGTTGATTTGTGATTAATCTTTGATAACTTTTGGATATCAACTCAAAACCTAGATTTGTGCCTCATAGTAGTCACTCTATCTATTTTGTCCTCTTCATATATCCGAACCCGCTTTACATGTCGTTGCTATTGAAACCACAAAACTTATTTACCTTCTCTCACAAAGGGTCATTAATAATCCTAGAAGTGGCATAATGACTCTTGCAACAATCAATTGGGTCAATAGTAAAGAATGGATTGTTAAGGGTTAGGCAATTTGCAAAATCAATGTGGGGAGGAGCGAGGAACCTAATATGTTGTAGATCAATGAATATTTCTCATTGGATTCCTCACAAAAGTAGAGGTTCTCTTCCAATCATATAGAGGTGTATTTTCTTGTCAATACCAAGGCTTGAAGGGGGATAAAGCTTTGACCTAACTTGACCCAACATAGAATCTCACTCATATTAAAGCTATATATAACTCGCCCTAACTCAACCTAGCCCTCAACTATATATATCTCTAGGATACATGAAGAAACTCGCTACTTTTGGGAGAAACCTTGTGTCTCATTCCTCTCTCCCTCTTCTTCCAACATGGTATCAAAGCTAGGTCTACCTCCCTTATAATATGTTGACTTTTGTATATGATGCTTCTTGCCAAATATGCCCATGTTTCCTTGTAGACCAGGCCTATTCCAATAAATTTAAGACCCAACATGAGGATATTATGTCGCAAGAAGCAAAAGACATGGCTCGCTCTCTTATTTTGGCTATACTAGACAAGTACTACCCTACATCATAGCACATCGACTTTTTCACATTATGATTTTTTCCAAATATTCCCACATTGTTCTATAGACTAGGCCTATTCCAAGAATTTTACGACCCAACATGAGTTTTTTTTAATGCAAGATGCAACAGATATGGATCGTTCTTTGATTTTGACTATACTAGACAGCTACCTCCCTGATAGCATGCCAACTTTTGCACATGATGTTTTTTGTCAAAGCTTCCCGCATTGTCTTGAAGAACAAAGCTTGCTTCAAGAATTGTAAGACCTAACATGAGGGTATTTTGATGCAAGATGCAAAAGATATGGCTCATTGCAAGGTGTGCTCCAAGACCTTCTTCTTGATGTCTCCATTCTAAGAGCAACATGTCAAATCAAATCAAGGAAAATAAAAAACAAAGTCAAGGCATGCAAACAACCATGAGTGCAGGAATGCACGAGAGAAAGTAAGGCATATTGTAAGAGAAAAGGCATGCCATAAATTAAGAAAGACCCTAAAAACCAAGAAGCCCAAGCCATGAGTATACTAATAGTCAATCTTACCTACCATAGGACATATGCATGCTAACCAACCACTATCAGACAAAGAAGCTACAACTGCAAGCTTTTGACGCACATGGTTCTCCACAAGATATTCCAAAAGGGGGTGGGTCCTCTCTCATTCAGCGGATAGCCAGTTTGAAAGTAAATAAATATAAAGTCTGTAGTACACTTGATCTTCCTACCCATCCTCATGTAGTCTCAATATGGACTAACCACAGTCGTAAAAAACTTATGAAGAATAGCATACTTTTTATTTTTCTTAGACTGATACCACGAGCCAATGTAATAGATTGTGCACATATATGAAAAAATTATATCAATCATAGCCAAAGAAAGATATGAAACAACTACAGACATAAAAGATAACCACACCCTTAGACCTACACTCTCCATGTGATCCTTCTCTTGTGTTGGTGGACTAGATGGCTTGTGATAAAGATGAAGGAATAACATTATTACACTATGTCAAAACCTCATTATTACACAAGATGGCTCCTCATTATGAACAAAAACTAGAACTCAACATGTGTGTATCTTTCTTACCTTTGTTTTGAGTCGGTCCTTGTTTTTCTATTTTTTCTTTCTTTTTCTTTGATCTTGCCTTCACTACATGTGTAACAAATATCAATGTATTCATATATATGAATTTCTATATATTTACACATCTATGTACAAATATGAAAACACATTTCTATCTAGGGATATACATGTATTTATGTATGTAGATGTATAACAATTTATGTATTTCCATCACTATCCATCTATGTATGTGTACACATCTATGTATAGATGTCCATATATGTTTATCCATGTATATACATATACAAGCATCTCTATGTATATATATATATGTTTGTTTAAGTATCCATACAAAATCTCTACAAAATTGTATGTATATATGCATATGTATAACAAATGTTGTATTCACATGAATACCCATCCATGTAAACACCTCTATGCATATAAAAATGTATAGATCTATATATGTAAGTGATTATATGTGTTAACATAGCTATGTATATATGTCCATATATATTTATCCATGTATCTGCATGTACAAACATCTATCTATACACACACACACGCATGCACACACACACCCACATATATGTGTTCATGTGTGTGTGTGTTTAGATTAAAAAGTCCCATCAATAATTGATCCATACATAAAAAGTTAAAAAAAGAAAACATACAAGGAAAAAATGTTTGAGACATCTAAGTTGAAAAATGCAACTAGAGTTTCCAAAAAATTTGATCAAATTAAGAATTTTTAATAATATTGAGTATGAAAAACATAATATTGAAAAAAGATGTTGAATCCTCAAGAAGTCTAGGTTTTGAGGTCGGGGTCCACTTACCTACCACCATCCAAACAAACTAGGTGTTAGAACATCATAGTTACGTTTGGGTAGACAAGTAATGCATGTTTTCCCCGGCTTGTTATCGCTTTACCTAGGAATATAGACATCCATATGGACTCTTAGATAATTAAAAAAAAACAATTTAGCCACAAGTGAAGTTTAAGTCACAAGTGGAGTAAGGAGCAAATGAGTGCATGGGTTAAGAAGGGATTAGAGGAGGTATGAGACGATTGGTGGGCTTGGTATGTGGGGTGGTTAAAAAGAAAGTGTAAAGGGAAGATTTCACGGGGTACATAAAAAAATAATTCATAGTTAGGGAAGTATACATTTGTGTGTGTGCATGTATGTGTATGTTTGTGTGTAAAGAAATAAGTGTATGTGTGTGTGTGTGTATGTGTGTCTCAATATATATATATATATATATATATATGCACGCACGCATGTGTGTGTGTTTTTATCTATGTGACCGCTATACATAATTGTAAATAGACAATCATATATAGGTATGTATGTGTGTGTGTATATATATATATATCTTTAAACCTGCATAAGGTTCATATATATAAACATGTTTGTACTTTTAAGTATATTCACTTATTGATTAGAGAGAACCAAAATAGTATAGGGTTGTGGATTGTGGGGTTATAACTTCAAACTAAGGGTGGTGTGATATTCATGGGTTTTGGAAGCAAAATATTAGTGTGTTAATGCGCCACCATTTTGCCTCCAAAACCCTTCAATATCACATCCCCTTGCATCATAAAATGCACCAAATAGACTAATCAAAGAGGTGTGATTTTGGAGGAGTTTGGAAGCAAAATGGTAGCGCGTTGACATGCTGCCATTTTGCTTCCAAAACCCCTCAATATCACACCTCTTTGATTGTTCTAGTTGGCCCCAACTAGAACAATCAAAGAGGTGTGATTTTGGAGTAGTTTTGAAGCAAAATGGTGATGCATTACCATTTTTATTCCAAAAAATCTTAATATCACATCCCCTTGCATCCTAAAATGACCCAACTAGAACAATGAAAGAGGTGTGACTTTGGAGGAGTTTGGAAGGAAAATGGCAGCAGGTTAGACATTGCCATTTTGCATCCAAAAGCCACCAAATTAATAGCCCCTTCCATCACTGAAATGCAATTCAAATGAACATGGAATCTTCTTCATTTGCACCACATCTATGCCTGATGGAGTTCAAAGGAACACTAAATGAACTTATTGGTCCATCCAAGAAAAGCACATCAAAGGACATTTATGAGTCTAGAAATGTTGTCAAGGGAAAGTTTTGTGCTAAGTGCAAGAAGAGGCCAATTTTTTCGGATGTCACACCAAAAAGGGCAGTGCGTTAACACGCTATCATTTTTTGTGTGAACTGAAGACAAAATGGCTTTGGGAAGCTGAGTACAACGAGGGACGTTTTTGAAGCACTCCAAACCAAAAATGATGGTGCATTAATGCACTGCCATTTTTTGTGTGAAGTACATATAAGTAGCCAAATGGGTGGTTTGGTACTCCTAAATATTAGGCATTTATCTAATCCAATGGTGGAAACAAATATTCAATGAATAGGAATGGAATTTTCATGAAAAAGATCCATTACAAGTTGGCCAAGCATACATTGGTCACAAAAATGAAATTAGAAAGGCATCTCTTTAAACCAACAATGGACCTACCATTGGGATTGGTGGTATGCATCTTTGTTGATGTTATTTTACTCCTCATGTTTGTGGCCTAGCTAGGATGAGGGCAATCTATGGAGAAAATGTTTTTGTAAGGAGAAACTCAAAGATGTTTGTATAATGGAGCGGGAAGGTAATGAAGGCTAGGTGAGTGCACAAGGTGGCCAAACATGATACTTTCTTAGGCTCTATCAAAGTGTGGCTTGTAGCATGAGAAAGAGCAAGTAGACATTGATCGTATTAAGATTTCCAATAACTCAATACAACATAATGGTACTTTGCTTGCACTTCTCCTTGTTGTCTATAATCTAATGTGAATGGTTGGAAAAGGTTTTAGATTGGAAGTGTTCAGTTGACACATTGTGACAACAATAGCATCCATGAATAGCATGGAGGAAGGATGAAGAGGGGAAGGAGGAGGATCAAGGTACTATTGGTGGAAAACAATAGCTCTCAAAAATTTCGTATCTATGGAAATATTCAACAAGATGAAAGGAAAAACTTATCTAATGGGAGGATGACAAAGTTTGAAAGAGGAGGTTCCAAAAAAGAAGGAAAAGAAGCATCATGAATTTGGTGTCAATTACATATAATATTCACATGATTTATTTTATTTTTGAGAGAGTGAGATTGAGGATTGATTTTATATCATATAATATATTTAGCCATATTTATACATTCTGTCTTGTTTTTTGAAAAGAGAGATAAAAGGTTGTGTTTAGTAGCTAATCCTGAGGAAAGATGAGTGGATTGAGAAAATAAAGAGGTATGCTAGCAAAATTAAGGTTGAAGAACCCTCAGAGTTCATAATTGCAACTAGCTCTACAAAGGCTAGGGGTGGAAACAAGTAAGAATCAGAGAGCCAAGTGGTGAAGGAATTGTGATAACATCCCACCCTCAAAATCCATTATTGCAAGTAGTTGCCATTTGTTATGAGGCTAGGGGTGGAAACAAGAAAGAATAAAAAATGTCTTTCACTCTTTTCCTCTCTTTCTCTCTTTATCTTTCTCTCTTTCTCTTTTAATCTTTCTTTCTCTCTTTCTCTTTTGCTCTCTTTTCCTCTCTTTCTCTTTCCCCCTCTTTTCCTCTCTTTCTCTTTTTTTCCTATCTTTCTCTCTTCCTCTCTCTGTTTCTTTCTTTCTTGCTCTCTTTCTCTCTGTCTCTCTCTTTTCCTCTCTTTCTCTCACTCTTCCTCTCTCTCTCGCTCTTTGTCTCTTTTCCCCTCTTTCTTTCTCTTTTTCTCTCTTTCGCTCACTCTTCCTCTCTTTTTCTCTTGCTCTTGCTCTGTTCCGCTCTTTCTCTCACTGTTCCTCTCTTTCTCTCTCGCTCTTTCTCTATTCCTCTCTTTCTCTCTCGTTATTTATATGTTCCTCTCTTTCTCTCACTCATCCTCTCTTTCTCTCTTTCTCTCTTGCTCTTTCTATGTTCCTCTCTGCTCCTCTCTTTCGCTTTCTCTCATTGTTCCTCTCCTTCTCTCTCACTCTTCCTCTCTTCCTCTATTTCTCTCCGTTCTCTCTTCTTCTTTCTCTCTTTCTCTCTTCCTCTTTTTCTCTTCCTCTATTTTTCTCCCTTTCTCTCTTCATCTCTCTTCCTTTCCTTCTCTCTTTCTTCTCTCTTTCACTTTCTTTCTTTTTCTCTCTTTCTCTCTTTCTCTCTTTTCTCTCTTCCTGACTTTCTTTCTTTCTAGCTCTCTTTCTCTTCCTCTCTTTTCGTCTGTGTCTTTTTCACTTGCTCTTCCTCTCTTTTTCTCTAGCTCTTCCTCTCTTTCTCTCTAACTCTTTCTCTATTCGTCTCTTTCCTCTTCCTCTTTTTCTCTCTTTCTCTATTTTTTGTATTCCTCTTTCTCTCTTTCCCTCTTCCTCTCTTTCTTTGTTTCTCTCTTTTCCTCTCTTTCTCTCTTTGTCTCTCTTCCCTTCCTTCTCTTTTTCCTCTCTCTCTCTCTCTCTATATATCTTTCTTCTCTCTTCCCATTTCTCTCTTTCTCTTATTCTCTTCCTCTCTCTTTCACTCTTTCTCTCTTCCTCTCTTTCTCTCTCCTTCCTCTTTGGAGGACAGAGACTTCCTTTTTTGTATATTCTCTGATCAGACGAGGTCCCATGGGTCATTTTTCGGTCCCCAGAGGACGATAATACAACATTCTATTCTATTATATTCTCTCTCTCTCTCTCTCTCTCTTTATCTTTCTCTTTTTCTCTTCCTCTCTTCCTCTCTTTTTTGATCTTTATTGTTCTCTCTCTCTCTCTCTCTCTCTCTCTCTCTCTCTTTCCTCTCTCTTTCTCTTTCTTTTTCTCTCTTCCTCACTCTTTTTGTCCTTCTCTCTTTCTTATCTCTCTCTCTTTTCCTCTCTTTCTCTCTTTTTCTCTTTATATTTCTCTCTTTCTCTTTTTCTCTTCCTTTTTCTCTGTTTCTCTGTCACTCTCTTTTCCTATCTTTCTTTCTTTCTCTTTACTGCTCTCTTTCTCTCTTCTTCTCTTTCTTACTTTTTTTCTTGCAGTGCTCCCTTTCTCTCTTTCTCTCTTTCTATTTCTTTCCGCATTCTTTCTACATTTTTTGCATCCTTATCCGTGTTTCTGCACTCTTTCGACATTTTGGCATTCTGTTCTACATTTTGCATTCTTTTTGTATTTTGACATTCTTTCCATATTTCTGCATTTTTGCTTTCATTTATCCATTTTCGTATTGTTTTTCTATATTTTTGCATTCTTTTCCTCTCTTTCTCTCTTCTCCTCTCCTCTCTTCTCCACATTCTTTCTTTCCTCCCCTCTTTTCTCTTCATCTCCCCTCTCTTTTCCCTTCCTCTCTTCTTATTTATGCATCAGTATTCTTGCAATTGCATAGTTCTTTTATTCAACTTTATTTTTGATTTGGGTTTATGTTTTATTTACTCAGCATGGATTCATATCACATGTCTTCATCTTTAGAGAATTCCATCCATTCTAAGGAAGGACATGGTTTCATGAGTCCAAAGTACTTCATAGTGCAGATGAGTCTAGTCGACCTAGAGAGATACCAGTCTCTTCTCCAGTCATGGATTATCTCATATCAAGCCTCTTCTAGCACACGAGACTCTCCCTAATGCTAGAGCCTGAACATTGCCTACTCTATAGGAGTCACCTATCCCAGTTAGTCCAAGAATCCTTGTCGGGGATAGCATCTTGCCTCTAGTAAGAGTAAGAAGGGTAGTTGTTGGGATGGAGGTGGAATTGTAGATGTGGATGAGATGACACAACTTTCCAGTAGCCCCTTCTCTACCCCTCTCATAGAGCACTCCATCACCCCTTGCCCTAGGCAGACCTTTCACCGTAGCAATAGTAGGAGGTTCTCTTATTGTTTGGGAGTGCAAACATAGATGAGTATGCACATTTTTGCCTCCCCATCCATGATGAGACAAAGCTTGGTACTAGCCCCATGCCCACTGTCTCCACCCCTGGATCCAACCCCAGGTAGCTCTACCCCAATTCAATCTATCACCCCTTGCTCCACTGCCACTCCTATCTATAGCATTCCTTCATACCTTAGCATCTCATCCCCAAGAACATTTCATACACTCTCAATGAATGTGTGAGAGATTATTAAGCATAAGAAAGGGAAAAAGTCATCACTTATATGAGGTGTTTTATGACATCATATTTTCCTAGGGATGTAATTGTAGACTGATGCATGCAGGATGAGACAACAAAGAATGTTATCACAACAGTGCTCAAGGATAGATTTCCAAACGCTTGGGATTTTAAAAAATGTTTAAGGACGATTACATGAAAACCTTCATGAGCATCCTACCCTGACATCTTAGGTCAGACATAAGAGATAGGTTGAAGGCTGGACACAGTAGGCCTTCATGGGTACACAAAAAATATTGAAAACTTAACAAGAAAGAGCTTAGAGAAATGCTAGATAAGGTTGACAATCAAAGGAGGGAGGCAAGGAGACATCTTGACAATGTAGGTGCTTTGCACCTTGGGAGTGGCACAAGGTCAAGCTACGAGGCATGGGGGGTAAGTCTATTTCTCTTATAACTTATTGTTCTTGTTGGAGTACCAAGAAAGATTCAGCAAGTGAAGCAAAAGAGAGTGTTTATTCAACAGAGATAGGCCCAATATATAGGCTCCAGTTACATCAAGTAGTTCAGACATTATTTGTGATCTTAGTAGAGCATCTAGATCCACAAATCTCTCAATCAGCTCCATGATTCTCTCAATCACACACCACACAGCTAGATTCACTCAATCACACCTACTAACACCTATCCAGGCACACCATGTGTTCACACACTCACAACCTGAGACCTTAGGACTCTAGATTCCATTACATCAGTTTGTCCTTCAGTTCTATCTATTTAATAACCCATATATGGCACTTCATCTAACTTTCCTAATTTGGGTCCATAGGAATCTATGATTCACCATCATCCTATAGATGAGGAGCACAAATAGGCACAAAGAGTAAGAGTGAAGGAATCTTTTGTAGAGCTAGATCATCAAGGAAACAACATCAATTGGGTTACAATGGCTTCTCATGATGTAAGTCTAATCCAATAATCATTGTTCTCAAGCATGCTTGATCATACCATTGATTTTACAATTAAGCTGTAATCTCATTTTTTTCATTGTTTCATGCTAATAATTTCTTGTGTAACGCTAGCTACTGCACTAGTGTGTGTGAGATACTGACAAACATCAATAGAGCATGATGTTACAGATGATCATGATGTAAATAGATGCTTACTTGAGAGAGAGAAGAACGTGGGAAAAGGCAATTTGCCATCCCATGCCTATTTTAACTAGGTAGATTACCACATTCATAATCATCCAATTATGTTGGGAGGGGGCAAGCCAAATAACCACATTGATTTTTGGACATAGAACTCCAAATGAATCCAAATATTGTTATATGTCCTAAAAGGTAAATGAGATGGTAGAAACTAGAACATGGAAATTTATGTGAATGCACATATTACATATATAAAATTTTGTATGTTTCTTGTTAGATATGGGAACCAGCTAACTCTACTTGTAAGCCCCCCATATGAGGAGAAGGCATTTGAGTAGCTCGATTATCCGGTAGGTCCTGGTTTGGACACCAGATGGGGGCCATGTGTGGCCTGATGGCTGGTTGGCTTCAGATAGAGTTGGTACATTGCCAACTAGGCTACATGCAAGTGTGGGAAGGCATCCCATGACTGATCGCACTGAGGGTAGATGGAGCATTTCTCGAGGCAGCCCACTCTCGGGTTATGGGGCCCATTTGGAGCCCCAGATGATCCCTGATGGCTCTATTTTGTGCCACGACTTTATCGAGTGGTTGGTGGCCTATTTTGGGACTGACCTCTAGTCAGCCTATTTTGGGACTGACCTCTAGTCAGCCGATTTGGGCGGACTGGGTCGGCGGTCTCCCAATTGAGTCTAACCGTGGTGGCTATATAAGAGCAAGCCCGTGAAGCCCATAATCATCACTAGCTAAATCAACCCTGATTCCTTAGCATCCAGCCTCTGCCCTCTACTATTTCCAGCATGCCATCAAAGCTTCTCACACAAGAGCACACGGCTGCTGGGAGGCAGCGCCATCTATTGTATCAGTTTTACAGTAATCAAAATTTTGATTCTCCATACTATCTGCTTTTCTCTCTTGTATATGAGATCCTGTTATCTATTGAGCACAGACGTTGTATTGTTTTCTTCCATGGTATCAGAGCTTGGGCTCTAGTAAGAAGATTTGGTAGTGTGTTTCTTTTTGTGAGTAGATTGTGAGAGATTACCCAGCCCACAAGACTACGAATCCCACCCATTCGGCGAAAGCGAAAAGTTGGACGGCACTAACTATCCACTCTAGAAGTTCAAGATGAAGACCATCCTAAGCGCATAGGATGAAATTCTCACGTGGACAAGAAGAAATGCAGATGCACTGTGTTCTATTATCTATAGTGTAAGTGATTCTATCATGGCATTAATTCAACATGTCACCACAGTGGATGAGGCATGGACGGTCTTGAAAAATCAGTATGAGACCACGAATCAGACGGGGATTCAGAATCTAGAGACTCAGCTCATGAACGAGAAACTGTTTGAGTTTGAGGCGGCAGAGAAGTTCATCACCAGGGTGAAGAATCTGCATGATCAAATGACTGCGATTGGAATCACCATCACTAGCGAGAATCTAGCACAAAGGTGCATACGGATTCTCCCACCAAAGTACGATGGTCTTGTTACAGTGTTGAATACACAGAACATAAATCTACCCCTCAACTTTGAGGATTTCAGTGCAATGCTTCTAGAGGAGGAGATGCGTCAAAAGAGGAGGACTGGAGAAGATTCAGCTTTCTCGGCTGGATCAAAGAAAGGTAAGGGTAAGGACTCTAGTAACCCATCTTCTTCTTATAATAAAAAGAGAAAGAAGAAGATCAAGTGCTTCTATTGCAACAAGGCAGGGCACAAGAAGAATGAGTGCCGAAAGAATATTGCAGATGAGAAGAACGGAGTAAAGAAAGAGTCCAGCAACAGCGTGTAGGCAGTACCAGTAGAGCTGTTCGTAGCAATTGAGGAGATTTACACAGAGGCAGTTCATGTACCTGCGGAAGAACCTTGGATTATTGACAATGGTGCATCACACCACATGACCAGTTAGAAGGATTGGTATACCTGTCTACATTCGGTAGGGAATGACATCCTGGTAGCAGTCGGCGATGATGCAAAATGTCTAGCAAAAGGAAAAGGTACGAGTGCTCTCAAGTCAGATGGAGTTGTAAAATAGTTGTCCGATGTTCTTTATGTGCCAGATATCAAGAGGAACTTGTTGTCCGTTTTTGCGATCACGGATCGGGACCTCAAAGTTCACTTCGATAAGAATGGTGCACAGATTTTGGATCTTCAAGGGAAGGTCATTGGTAAAGGTACACGACGCAACAACATCTACAAACTCTCAGCTTCCAGTGCTCGAGCCAACACTAAGCTGTGGCATGAGAGATTTGGTCATCTAAACCTTAGTTCTTTAAATGGGATGCATAAAAGTGGAATGATTGTAGACCAACCAGAAATTTCATATCTGCCCGATGTATGTGAATCTTGCATGATGGGCAAGCAGCATCAGTAGCCCTTTCCTAAAGAGGCTAGTAGGGCAAAGGCTCCTCTAGAGCTCATTCACACAGACCTCTGCGGAAAAATGGAGACGAAAGCTTTGGGTGGTTCCTACTACTTCATGACGCTGATCAACGATTACAGTAGAAGGATATGGATATACTTCCTAAACTTGACTAAAGATGAGGCTTTTAGTAAGTTCAAAGAATGGCATGTAATGGTCGAGAAAGAAACGGGGAGGAAGGTGAAAAAGTTGAGATCAGACAAAGGTGGAGAGTTCACATCAAGTGAGTTCGAAAGTTACTACAAAAGTCACGGGATCAAGAGGCAGAAACCCCTGCCACATACACCATAACAAAATGGAGTAGCAGAGTGCAAGATGCGCGTCACCTGTGAAATGGATAGGAGTATGATGAAAGGGAAAGATTTTCCATAGACATTCTGGGCTGAAGTATGTAACACGGCATTTTACATTCTAAATTGTAGCTACATGAAGGTTGTGAATGGAATGACTCCACTGTAAGCCTTTTTTGGTAAGAAACCTTCAGTTGCACATTTCAGAGTTTTTGGATGTGACTATTTTGTGCATGTCCCTAATGCTAATAGGACCAAATGGGAACCGAAGAGCTAGAAGTGTATTTTCTTGGGCTACAGTGAAGAGGCAAAGGGTTACTGTCTCTATAATCCTGTTACCAAGAAGGTAATAGTAAGTCGCGATGTGGTCTTCTCAGAACAGTCGCATCAATTGGAGGAGGATGCTTCCTTCCTAAACAACCAGGACCAAGATATCCATCTAGTACAACCACCAATAGCAGACTGAACTCCCCCAATGGTGCTTGGGAGGATTCACGATAAAGAAGAGGAAGAAGAGCCTACAGAACCACAATGGCAATGGCCATTCCTGAAGTGGGTAAAGCAGCTTTTGGACAGCAGAGAACCGAGTCTAACCATTGAGGAGGAACCATCCGAACACCACCGGTCCAAGAGATTAGAGGAGCAAAGAAGAGCGCAGGAACACTTGGTCAACTATGCTTTGATGACAGAGGTGATCCGTGCTGAAGAACCCAAGTGTCTTGAAGAGGCACAGGGTCATGATAGGTGGATGGAGGCTATGCAGTTGGAGTATGGCTCCATAATGAAGAACAACACTTGGGACCTTGTGGATCGACCACCAAAACGCAAGGTCATTGGCACCAAGTGGGTGTACAAGACCAAGTACAAGTTCTACGGCACATTGGATAAGTACAAGGCTCGGCTCATGGCAAAAGGATTTGCATAGGTACATGGTTTTGATTATTAGGATACTTTTCCTCCCACAGCTTGACTAACCACAATTCGCAGTGTTTTGGCCTTCGTAGCACAAGAAAGTTGGCCTGTGTTTCAAATGGATGTAAAATTTGCCTTTTTGAATGGAGATCTCAAGGAGGAGCTATATGTGGAACAACCACCAAGTTTTGTGATCCTCGGTTCAGAAGGTAAAGTCTATAAACTGAAGAAGGCACTTTACGGGCTGAAATAGGCCTACCCCACGAGCATGGTACCAGCGAATTGATGCCTACTTTCTGCAAAATGGGTTCAGGAGGATCCCATCTAATGCAAATTTGTATAACTACAGAGAAGGAGGCAGGTGTATGATCATGGTCCTTTACATGGACGACCTTGTCATAACAGGGAACCATGAAGAGAAGATCTTGTAGACAAAGCATTTGCTAGGAAGAGAGTTTCAAATGACATACCTTGGACTGATGCATTTTTGTTTGGGGATTGAAGTTTTGCAAGAGCCAAAATAGATCATCTCACAGCTGAAGTATGCTGAAGAGATACTAAAGGCATTTGGCATGGTTGAGTGCAAGACAGTTGGCACCCCTATGGAGGTTGATGTGAAGCTCTCAAATGAGGATTCATCACCACTGGTGGATGAAGCAAAGTACAAAAGGCTTGTGGGCAGCTTGATTTACTTGTGCAACATGCGGCCTGACATCAGCTTTGTGACTGGTGTACTAAGTAGTTTTTCCAATAAGCCCCGGGAGAACCATTGGAGGGCAGGGATGCAGGTGCTAAAATACATCAAAGGCACACTTGATTATGGCATCACCTATACCAAGGGCAACATATTGATCGGATTTTGTGACTCAGATTGGGTAGGAGACGTGGACAGCAGGAGATTAGTGACAGATTACTGTTTCTCACTTGGATCTAGAGCTGTGTCATGGGTCAGCAAGAAGCAGCCCACAGTTGCTCTTTCTTCTACCGAGGCTAAGTACAAAATTAGCATGTTTTGCTTCTTGTGAGGCAGTGTGGTTGAGGAGGATTTTAGGGGACATGGGTGCACTGCAGAACAAGCCAACGCAGTTATCATGTGACAATCAGAGTTGCATGGCGATTGCAAAGAACCCTGTGTTCCACGCTCGCAAAAAACACATTGAGATTCAATATCACTTTGTCTGTGAGCTCATCATGGATGGACAGGTTGACTTGGTGTACTATCCGACCATACAGAATGCTGCAGACATCTTCACAAAGGCTCTTGGAAGAGACTTGCTGGAGAGGCATCTTCATCGACTGCATTGGGCCGAAAAAGTAAGTTCACTTGCGGGTGGACATTAAAGGGGGGTGTTAGATATCAATGCTCCACCCTCGTGTAACTATGCAGGAACCAGCTAACTCTACTTGTAAGCCCCCATATGAGGAGAAGGCATTTGAGTAGCTCGGTTATCTAGTAGGTCTTGGTTTGTAGACACTAGATGGGGGCCATGTGTGGCCTGATGGCTGGATAGCTTCAGATAGAGTTGGTACACTGCCAACTAGGCTACATACAAGTGCAGGAATGCATCCCATGACTGACTTCACTAAGGGTAGATGGAGCATTTTCTGGGGCAGCCCAATCTCGGGTTGCGGGGACTGTTTAGAGCCCCAGATGATCCCGGATGGCTCTGAACGATGACTCATAGGTTATTTGCTCTATTTTGTGACACGGTTCTATCGAGTGGTCGGTGGCCAGCCGACCTCCAGTCGGCTGGTTTGGGTGGAGTGAGTCGGTCTCCCAATTGAGTCTAACCGACTACGACTGGTGGCTATGTAAGAGCAAGCCCGTGAAGCCCATAATCATCACTAGCTACAGCAACCCTGATTCCTTAGCATCCAGCCTCCATCCTCTACTATTTCTAGCACACCATCGAAGCTTCTCACTGAGGAGCACACGGCTGGGAGGCAGCGCCATCTATTGTATCAGTTTTATAGTAATCAAAATTTTGATTCTCCATACTATCTACTTTTCTCTCTTGCATATGAGATCCTATTATCTTTTGAGCACAAATGTTGTATTGTTTTCTTACATTTCTCTTATAGCCTTGATTGCAAGCATGGCTCTAGAGAAACGAGGACAAAACCCAACAAAGACTCGGGATTATGTTATGATGTTGCCTAATAAGAAATCAAAATTCAAATTTTGTCACGAGTACTTAGGCTCCAGCACAAGAATACAAAAGCACATCTTCGGTGATGCCCAAAAAAATTTTGGAAAATGCAAGGGGCTAAGAGTTGAGAGAGTTACAGCCACTCTAGGCAGATAGATGCCTAAAAATACAGACAACTGGGTGGATGATATAGTTGCAAGCCACCAATCCCAACCTCTTGAATCCATGCCTGACGATATACTTACACCTCAATCTATTCAATGTGTAGGTGGAGATGGTTCTTCACAATACATGCCACCTCAAAGTAGTGGCGGGGCCTCGATGAAGCAAATGGCAAGCTGCTCTATCAATATGGTGTCAATTGCATATAATATTCACATGATTATTTATTTTTGAGAGAGTGAGATCAAGGATTTATTTTATATCATATAATATATTTAGCCATATTTATACATTTTGTCTTGTCTTTTAAAAAAAGGGACAAAAGGTTGTGTTTAGCTAGTCCTGAGGAAAGATGAGTGAATTGGGAAAATAAAGAGCTATGCTAGCAAAATTAAGGTTGAAGAACCCTCAAAGTCCATAATTGCAACTAGCTACTAAGGCTAGGGGTGGAAACAAGAAAGAATCATAGAGCTGAGTGGTGAAGGAATTGTGATAACGCCCCACCCTCAAAATCCATTATTGCAAGTAGCTTCCATTTGTTTTGAGGCTAGGGGTGGAAACAAGAAAGAATCAAAAATTTCTTTCACTCTTTTCCTCTCTTTATCTTTCTCTCTTTCTCTCTCTCTCTTTCTTTCTCTCTTTCTCTTTCCTCTCTTTTCCTCTCTTTCACTTTTTTTCCTATCTTTCTCTTCCTCTCTTTGTTTCTTTCTTTCTTGCTCTCTTTGTCTCTATCTCTCTCTTTTCCTCTCTTTCTCTCACTCTTCCTCTCTTTCTCTCTCACTCTTTCTCTCTTTCTCTGTTGCTCTTTCTCTGTTCCTCTATCTCTCTTTCTCTCACTATTCCTCTCTTTCTCTCTCATTCTTTCTCTATTCCTCTCTCTCTCTCGTTCTTTCTCTGTTCCTCTCTTTATCTCACTCTTCCTCTCTTTCTCTCTCGCTCGTTCTCTCTTTCTCTCCTACTCTTTCTTTGTTCGTCTCTACTCCTCTCTTTTGCTCTCTCTCGTTGCTCCTCTCCTCTCTCATTCGTCCTCTCTTTACTCTTCCTCTCTTCCTCTGTTTCTCTCTGTTCTCTCTTCTTCTTTCCCTCTTTCTCTTTTTCTCTTCCTCTATTTTCCTCCCTTTCTCTCTTCATCTCTCTTCCTTTCCTTCTCTCTTTCTTCTCTCTTTCACTTTCTCTCTTTTTCTCTCTTTCTCTATTTCTCTCTTTTCTCTCTTCCTCACTTTCTCTCTTTCTCTTCCTATCTTCTTCATTTCCTTTGTGTGTCTTTTTCACTTGCTCTTCCTCTCTTTTTCTCTAGCTCTTCCTCTCTTTGTCTCTCACTCTTTCTCTATTCCTCTCTTTTCCTCTCTTTCCTCTTCCTCTCTTTCTCTCTTTCTCTATTTTCTGTCTTCCTCTCTTTTTCTTCTCTCTCTCTCTCTCTCTCTCTCTCTCTCTCTCTCTCTCTTCTTCTCTCTTCCCATTTCTCTCTTTCTCTTATTCTCTTCCTCTCTATTTCTCTCTCCCTCTCTTTCTCGCTTTCTCTTTCTCTCTTTCTCTTCCTCTCTTCTTCTCTTTTCCTCTCTTTATTGCCCTCTCTCTCTCTCTCTCTCTCTCTCTCTCTCTCTCTTTCCTCTCTCTCTTTCACTTTTTCTTTTTCTCTCTTCCTCTCTCTTTCTTTTCCTCTCTCTTTCTTATCTCTTTCTATCTTTTCCTCTATCTATTTTCCTTTCTCTCTTTTCCCCTTTATCTTTCTCTCTTTCTCTTTTTCTCTTCCTTTTTCTCTCTTTCTCTCTCACTCTCTTTTCCTATCTTTCTTTCTTTCTTTTTACTGCTCTCTTTCTCTCTTCTTCTCTTTCTTCCTTTTCTTCTTGCAGTGCTCCCTTTCTCTCTTTCTCTCTTTCTATTTCTTTCTGCATTCTTTCTACATTTTTTGCATCCTTCTCTATGTTTTTGCACTCGTTCCACATTTTTGCATTCTATTCTGCATTTTATGTTCTTTTTGTATTTGGACACTCTTTCCATATTTCCACATTCTTTTCTGCATTCATGCTTTCCTTTCTGCATTTTCGTATTGTTTTTTTGCATTTTTGCATTCTTTTCCACATTTTCCCATTCTTTTCCTCTTTTTCTATCTTCTCCTCTCCTCTCTTCTCCTCTCCACTACTCTTTTCCACGTTCTTTCTTCTCCTCCCCTCTTTTCTCTTCATCTCCCCTCTCTTTCCCCTTCCTCTCTTCTTATTTCTGCATTAGTATTCTTGTAGTTCCAAAGTTCTTTTATTCAACTTTATTTTTTATTTGGGTTTGTGTTTTATTTATTAAGCATGAATTCACATCGCATGTCTTCCTCTTTAGAGAATTCCATCCATTCTAAGGAAGGCCATGGTTTGATGAGTCCAAAGAACTTCATAGGGCAGATGAGTCTAGTCGACCTGGAGAGATACTAGTCTCTTATCCACTCATGGATTACCTCATCTCAAGCCTCTTCTAGCACACCAGGGTCTCCCTAATGTTGGAGCCTGAACATTGGCTACTCTATAGGGGTCACCTATCCTAGTTAGTCTAGGAATCCTTGTCGAGGGTGGCATCTTGTCTCTAGTAAGATTAATAAGGGTAGTTGTTGCGATGGAGGTGCAACAGTAGATGTAGATGAGATGACACACCTTGCCAGTAGCCCCTTACTCACCATCCTTAGGCAAATCTTTCACTACCCTAGCAATACTAGGAAGCTCTCTTGTTGTTTTGGGAGTGAAAACATAGATGAGTATGCACATTTCTTCCTCCCCATCCGTGATGAGACAAAGCTATGTACTAGCCCCATGCCCACTGTCACCACCTCTGGATCCACCCCAAGTTTCTCTAGCCCAATTCAATTTGTCACCCCTTGCTCCACTACCACTCCTAGCTATAGCATTCCTTCATACCATAGCATCTCATCCCCAAGGACATTTCATACGCTCTCAATGATGTGTGATAGATTATTGAGAATAATTAAGGGAAAAAGTCATCGCTTATATGAGGTGCTTTATGACATCATATTTTCCTAGGGGTATAATTGTAGACTGATGCCATAGGATGAGACAAAAAAAAATGTTGTCACAACGGTGCTCAAGGAGAGATTTCCAAACATTTGGGACTTTAAAAAAAGTTTAAGGATGATTACATGAAAACCTACATGAGCATCATACCCTGACATCTTAGGTCAGAGATAAGAGATAGGTTGAAGAGGCTAGATAGAGTAGGCCTTCATGGGTACACAAAAAATATTGAAAGCTTAACAATAAAGAGCTTAGAGAAATACCGGACAAGGTTGGAGGCAGCAAGGAGACATCTTGACAATGTAGGTGCTTTGGACCTTGGGAGTGGCGGCAAGGAGACATCTTGACAATGTAGGTGCTTTGAACCTTGGGAGTGGTAGAAGGGCAAGCTATGAGGCATGGGTGGTAAGTCTATTTCTCTTATAATTTATTGTTCTATCTATTTAATAACCCTTATATGGCACTTCATCTAACTTTCTTAATTTGGGTCCATAGGAATCTATGATTCACCATCATCCTATAGATGAGGAGCACAAATATGTACAGAGTAAGAGTGATGGAATTTTTTGCAGAGCTATATCATGAGGGAAACAACATCGATTGGGTAACGATGGTTGCCCATCATCTAAGTATAATCCAATCATCATTATTCTCAAGCATGCTTGATCATACCATTGATTTTACAATTAAGTTGTAATCTCATTTTTGGATATGCTACCCACGTCTTCTTAAAATTGGGCCATCTCCATCATTAGCATAGTGGCACGTAGGTTGGTTCAGTTCTACGTTCAAGCCTCACGTTCAGTTCTATGTTCAAGCCTCACGTAGTATAGTAGGTGTAAAGAGAGTGGGAGAGAAGTAAGGAGTCTCACTTGTAGCTTTCTCACATACACAATGGGGGAATACACACAAAGGTGGAGGCTGAAAACAGTTTTCCTCTTCTTAGTTGTGAAAGCCAAAAGAACTCTCCTAAGTACAAAACGAATAGATGAACCCTATATGTGGGTCTCAAACCAAACTCAGCTAACCTAGGTGGCATATTAACTAAGCCACTAGCTAGAGTACATAAAGATAGCTATCATCCAGATATTATTCATGGACGGTGTACCAACCGCCTCTGCAACTAACAAGTCGATGACATAAATGCGCAACGGTCACCCTGGCATATCATGAGTGGAGCTCGATATCTCAACACTCCCCCTCGAGCTCAATCCCAATTCGTGCATAGCAAGCACGTCTCTGAACTTGCGTAGCTTCTCTATGCCCAATGCCTTCCTGAATATGTTAGCTACCTGATCCTTTGTGCTGACATAAACTAGATCAATAAGACCTTCTAGAACCTTCTCCCACACATAGTGATAATGCACCTCAATGTGCTTTGTTCTCGCATGATAGACTGGGTTATTTGCCAAGTGTATACTGCTCCATGTTGTCACAATAAATGACAATTAGACCATCTATAGACTAATGCATATCATAAAGTAGCTTATGGGTGGTAGCAAGCTAAGGGTGTCCACTTCTCGACCACTTTCGGGTGAGTGTGACACCCACTCGAGTGAAAATACAAAGGTTTTGCTTCGGTCTGCAATATCTCGATCAAGGTATTATCTCCAATGAAAATCACACACGAGGACAACCGAGCCAAGCCGATACCTCGATCAAGGTGCTGGGATTTTTCACCGAAGCGAGCCTATACCTCGATCGAGGTCTGCTGGCATGCCACCTATACATGCCACCTATACCTCGTTCGAGGTATCGTGGCAATCTAGCTATGCCTCAATTGAGGTAGTGTGGCATGTCCAGCTATACCTCGATCGAGGTATGTGCCATCCGATAGGGCAGCTGACATACCTCGATCGAGGTATGCTGGACCGATGACTTGGCCGCATGTTGAATACGTCAATCGAGACATGTGGCATCTAGCTGCAGCTGACATACCTCGATTGAGGTATCATGGCAGGTCAATACCTCGATCGAGGTACATGTACCGATGTGTATGTACATGTCAAAATACCTCGATCGAGGTATGATGGAGCGATATGTATGTCGCATGTGAAATACCTCGATTGAGGTAGGGAAACCCTAAATTTTCTTATAAAAGGAGAGTGACCCCCCTCATTCTTCATACCTCGATCGAGCTCCTTCTCATCAACCGATTTCGGATTTGCAGGAGGTTGACGGAATTGCGACAGCAACAGAGAGCGACCGACGGACGACGACGGAGATGGACGGAGCGGGAGAGTCCAAGTAAGGCTTTTTTTATGTAGCTTTTTTTTTTGCTAAAATTGATTTAAATTTTAGTTTATAGGAATAATTATAAAATATTTCTACATTTCAAATGCATTTTAAAGTTTTTTTTTTGAATTACGATATTTTTTATTTAAAATGTGAAAATGTAAAAATTTTGTTTTTTAAAATCATCTTTTCAAAAAAAGAGATTAAAGTTATTTTTTAAATTAAAGCTATTTTTATTTAAATAAAAAAACGTTTAAATTTTAGTTTATAGGAATAATCATAAAATATTTTGAAATGCATTTAAAAGTTTTTTTAAATTATTTTTAGAATTACGTAATTTTTTATTTAAAATGTAAAAATGTAAATATTTTGTTTTTAAAATCATCTTTTAAAAAAAGAGATTAAAGTTATTTTTTAAATTAGTGCTATTTTTATTTAAATAAAAAAACGTTTAAATTTTAGTTTATAGGAATAATTATAAAATATTTCTAAATTTGAAATGCATTTTAAAGTTTTTTAAAATTATTTTTGGAATTACGTAATTTTTTATTTAAAATGTGAAAATGTATATATTTTATTTTTTGAAATCATCTTTTAAAAAAAAGAGATTAAAGATATTTTTTAAATTAGTGTTATTTTTATTTAAATAAAAAAACGTTTAAATTTTATTTTTAAAAATGATCTTTTAAAAAAAAATAAAATAAGAGTTTAAGGTAGCTTTTATGTTATGTAAGTTATTTAAGTTAGTGAAGTTTTTATTTAAATGTCAAAAAGTATATAATTTGTTTTTTAAAATCATCTATTAAAAAAATTTTATAACTGAAGTTTATAAATTACTGAAGTTTTGAATTAAATATAACGTTCAAATTTTGTTTTTAGAAATCATGTATTAAGAAAAAGAAAATAAGAGTTTAAAGTAGCTTTTATATTATTTTAGTTTATAGGAATATGTAATCTAATTATAAAATATTTCAAAATTTCAAATGCATTTTAAAGTTTTTTTAAATAATTTTTTTTTAATTACGTAATTTTTTATTTAAAATGTGAAAATGTATATATTTTATTAAAAAAAAGAGAGATTAAAGTAGGTTTTATGTTATTTTTGAAATTGGTGCTATTTCTTCAAAATCATCTTTTTTAAAAAAAGAAAATAAAAGTTTAAGGTAGTGGTGTGCATTTATCAATCTTTATGTGGAATATTATAGATTATATAGTTGGTTAAGAGTTGTTTCATAATTTAGGTAGAGTAAGTAGGCTGTATAAAACACCACATGGGCATTATCCCTAAAACACCACACCACATGGGCAAAGACCCCAACACTAGAGTGGTTAGATGCATAAGCGTATGGCTAATTGGATCTTCTAAATGCATCAGTGCATGGAAAACACATACGTAAATGATTGTCCAAAGGTCTCCTCTCTCCCCAGGCATGGGAACCAAGTGATGATCTATAGGAATGGCCACTAGTTGAGGTGGATTTCCCAACCAAAATAGATAATATTGAAAATTCCTAATTATTTTCTCAAAGTTCTCGCTTTAAAAGGTCTGTAGTGTCAACCCGCTCTCTTTTTTAATGTGTAGTCCGAGAAATACTAGATGCGCCTTGCTTGTGTATCGTTCAAAGTAATGTATTAGATATCCTTCTATCTTCTCCATATCTATTGCAAACCCAAGGCAGTAAAGCATTCAAAGAAGGTCTTATTAACCAAACCTCTCCACTATCTATCCTTAGTATAGGGGCCATAAGTGGACAATGTGGTCCTTACACCACATGTGGAAAAGTTTCCAAAGAGCGAGAAAGGCATTTAAAAAAATACAATTCTCCTTATTTTGGAAAATAAGTTAATCAAGTATAATAATACTTGCCCCAACCATGTGTATGATCTTGGGGAATAAAATATAGAGATTCTCCTCAATACCATCTCTTAAACCTACAGTCTTGTCAGAATCTGTATAGTTATCAAACACATATCATAATGAGTCTTCTTACTAGGGTCCTCAAAGTACTGATAAATGCAAAGAAATACAAGGGTTACCAAGAGTGTGTTGCATGTGTATGTGTATGTGTGTGTGTGTTGTGTGTGTGTTGTGTGTGTGTTGTGTGTGTGTGTGTGTGTGTGTGTGTGTGTGTGTGTGTGAGAGAGAGAGAGAGAGAGAGAGAGAGAGAGAGATTCCACACAAAAAAAAATTGTGTGCGCTTAGATTAAAAAGTCCCATCAATAATTGAGCCATATAGTTAATTCCATCAATTGGATAAAAAGTAAAAAAAGGGAAACATATAAGGAAAAAATATTTGAGACATCTAAGTTTAAAAATGCAACAACTAGAGTTTGAAAAAATTTTAATCAAAATTAAGAATTTTTAATAATATTGAGTTTGATAAACATAATATTGAGCCACACATTTGGCCCATCTATTGGTAGGTGCATAGGATGATCCCAACGACATCCTACCTCATCAAGGAGTACGCATAAATAGTTTTCATTACGTAAATAGATTATAAGTCATATTGAATAGAATATTATTTTCATTACCCAAATAGAATATTAATTTCCATGTGTTTTTTTTATGCATGTGCTAGCCACCAGCGCACAGGTTCTGGCACCACTATTCGTATGCAGATAGAGATTCTGAGAGTTGAGATGAGGGCACTGCAGGATGCTAGGCCACCCCCTCACTTGGTTGCGAGTCTAGATTCAGTTATTGAGGCTCTGGGTCGATTGGACACAGTTGAGGATATTGTGGATAGCTTTCAGGCATAGGCTGAGGCAGAGATCACTGGTCATGGCTTGGATTGGAGAGCCATTCGACAGTTGTTTGAGCGTGATTCACATCACAGGCAGGCCTTACAGGATATGTTTTGGGATGGTCACACTGAGGCGACTGGGCTGCCCTTGCATATTTTACGTTGTAGGCACCCCATCATAGCAGCACACATTTATCCGAGATATCTCGCTGCGAATGGTGGTCGATTGCCTCACAACCGTCAAATAGCTAGGTCATTTGCCATGCAGCTATACGCTGAGTTTGTGCTTGGTCATCGGGTAGATTACCTTAGTACCCGTCCAGGATCAGGAGCGGGACATGGTAGGATGGGGCATCAGGAGCGTCAAACTACAGGTGTTTGGCATCGACGTGAGGCACCAGAGTTGCACATCATCCCTGCATCAGCATTGCGAGCTGTTGGAGGACGGATTAGGGGGGATGTTCATTCAGTGGCATCATCCTTGCAGCACATGGTCTCTGCCCTATCGAGATCACTTTCGATTCCACCTCCCCCACCTTGATCATCGATGGAGCCTCCCACATCTACACCACCTCCCACATCTACACTGCCTCAGCATGAGTTGGAGACTCGAGACGCACGGATTGCAGAGTTGGAGGCATTGTTGGCCGAGTCTAGGGACGATGTTAGTTATTTTGATTGTTTTAGTTTAGTTTTTTGTAGCGTGTTTTAAACTGAAGTTTTTTGGAACTTAATTCTCACCATGTACGCGACATGTTTGCATTGCAGGCACATCTATTGCAACAAGATACGGAGTCTCGTGTACGACTATTGGAGGCAGATTTGGAGGAGCACAGGATTCGGACACACATAGCATACCATCGTGTGGAGCACTATATTTTGCAGTTGAGACATATTAGTCGTGATCCATCTCGCCATAGGATCGACCACAGCATGGCCCTATACCCCGCTCCTCCTGTAGATGTGCCGACTAGGACACCCATAGATGTAGCAGTCATAGCCAGGCTTCCTACTGCCACTTGCGTCCTTTGCCACGAGGAGTTTGACACCGTAGGGTGGTTTGGACTAGGGTGCAGCCACATTGCACATCTCCATTGCATGACCCACCACATGGTGGCACGATTAGTGTGCCCTGTATGCTTTGCTGACATTGATGTGGCCACATACAGAGGACTAGGCATGGATGATCTATATCCTAGTCATCGTCAAGCCATTGATCCATTCGCCCGTGTGGTCTTGATAGAGCACTACAAGGAGGAGGCACAGAGAGCTTTGCTGATGCAGGAGGGTGCTGATACATCTGTGGTTGCAGCGTGTGTTCCACGACGCTTCTCATATGGTGATTTCATGCCAGGTGACGAGGCACGAGTAGAGGAGGCACGCCGTATTGAGCGAGAGGCAGAGTTGCAGACATCATTGCAGTAGTGGGTGGAGCAGCAATTTGGGCGGGGGCCGAGACCAGCGTCATCTACATGTAGAGATGATTACTTGTGCTGGATTTGAGGCACGAGTATTCGCAGATGCACGACTATGGGAGCTGAGACGCGCATACATAGAGGAGGCGAGGGAGGCAGAGATGGCAGTGGTGGCTCGTGCAGCATGCCCTCCTCTTCATCAGGATGAGGCTGGCCCACCTCATGCAGGAGATGAGGCTGGCCCATCTGATCCAGCTTTGCCTGAGGGCACACAACGGATGGTTGGGCAGTGGGTCATACAGGATCCACGTCAGAGGATGACTAGAGGATCATATGTGGAGTTATCAGATTCTAATTCAGGATGATTGTTTAGGCTTCACACATTTCTTGTTTAGGGATGCACTTCTGCACGATGATGATGATGATGTACACATTCATTTTGGTACTTTTATGATATTGTTCTTACTTTTATGATGTATGAGCATTTTCGTACTTTCATGATGTTCTTCACACTTTGTTTATCTCAGTTTATAGTTTGTTCAAATCTAACATAAACATTTAAAATTAGGAGTATGATTTTGAATTTTGAATATCTCAATTCACACATCTAATACATAAGGTATTTAAAAAAGAATGCCATGTGAAGTAATTATAAACATTAAGCATTGAAAAAGTGTTCAAGTATAAGGTCTCTCTCTCTCTCTCCTTCTCGTGCTATGAACTTTATCATTTTGAATATCATATTGAATTTCGTATATATCAATGCTTGTAATTATTACACTAAACCTAAGAGCCGTGCGAAGTTTCATCCCCATGTGCGTATTTAAAATTAAGAGTATGATTTTGAATTTTAGATATCTCAATTCACACATCTAATACATAATGTATTTTAAAAATAATGTCGTGTGTCGTAATTGTAAACATCAAGCATTGAAAACGTGCATGCAAAAATGTACGCATTATACCTTCCACGTGGCGCATACCAAATCAATTGGAGACCAAATCTTGCATGGATGTACGTCTAGGGTAGCCTAAGAGCTGTGTGAAGTTTCATCCCCAACAGGGTTTAGAATTTAGGGTTTAGGGTTTCGGGTTTAGTCATGCTAGTAGGGATTGTAAAAATGTATGCATTATACCTTCCACATGATGCATACCAAATCAGTTGGACACCAAATCTTGCGTGGATGTACGTCTAGGGTAGCCTGAGAGCCGTGTGAAGTTTCATCCCCAACAGGGTTTAGGATTTAGAGTTTAGGGTTTAGTCGTGCTAGTAGGGATTGTAAAAATGTACGCATTATACCTTCTACATGGCGCAAACCAAATCAGTTGGAGACCAAATCTTGCGTGGCTGTACGTCTAGGGTAGCCTAAGAGCCATGTGAAGTTTCATCCCCAACAAGGTTTAGGGTTTAGTCGTTCTAGTAGGGATTGTAAAAATGTATGCATTATACCTTCCACGTGGCGCAAACCAAATCAGTTGGACACCAAATCTTGCATGGATGTACATCTAGGGTAGCCTAAGAGCCGTGTGAAGTTTCATCCCCAACAGGGTTTAGGGTTTAGGATTTAGTCGTGCTAGAAGGGATTGTAAAAATGTAAGCATTATACCTTCTACGTGGCGCAAACCAAATCAGTTGGACACCAAATCTTGCGTGGATGTACGTCTAGGGAGCCTAAGAGCCGTGTGAAGTTTCATCCCCAACAGGGTTTAGGGTTTAGTCATGCTAGTAGGGATTGTAAAAATGTACGCATTATACCTTCCACGTGGCGCAAACCAAATCAGTTGGACACCAAATCTTGCGTGGATGTACGTCTAGGGTAGCCTAAGAGCTGTGTGAAGTTTCATCCCCAATAGGGTTTAGGGTTTAGGGTTTAGGGTTTAGTCGTGCTAGTAGGGATTGTAAAAACGTACACATTATACCTTCCATGTGGCGCATACCAAATCAGTTGGACACCAAATCTTGCGTGGATGTACGTCTAGGATAGCTCAAGAGCCATGTGAAGTTTCATCCCCAACAGGGTTTAGGGTTTAGTCGTGCTAGTAGGGGTTGTAAAAATGTATGCATTATACCTTCCACATGGTGCATACCAAGTCAGTTGGACACCAAATCTTGCATGGATGTATGTCTAAGGTAGCCTAAGAGCCATGTGAAGTTTCATCCCCAATAGGGTTTAGGGTTTAGGGTTTACTCGTGCTAGTAGGGATTGTAAAAATGTACGCATTGTACCTTCCACGTGGCGCATACCAAATCAGTTGGATACCAAATCTTGCGTGGATGTATGTCTAGGGTAGTCTAAGAGCTGTGTGAAGTTTCATCCCCAACAGATAAGTCCACGTGCATATTTCGTTAGTACGTGGGCCATTTTTCATACGTAGTCGTGCTAGTAGGGATTGTAAAAATGTACGCATTATACCTTCCACGTGGCGCATACCAAATCAGTTGGACACCAAATCTTGCGTGGATGTACGTCTATGGTAGCCTAAGAGCCGTGCAAAGTTTAATCTCCAATAGATAAGTCCACATGCATATTTTGTTAGTACATGCGTCATTTTTCATACGTAGTTGTGCTAGTATGGATTGTAAAAATGTACGCATTATACCTTCCATGTGGCGCATACCAAATCAGTTCGAGATCAAATCTTGTGTGGATGTATGTCTAGGGTGGCCTAAGAGTCGTGCGAAGTTTCATCCCCAATAGATAAGTCCACATGCGTATTTCGTTAGTACGTGCGCCATAGCTTTGCCGCAGTCGTGCTAGTAGGGATTGTAAAATGGTACGCATTGTACCTTCCATGTGGCGCATACCTAATCAGTTCGAGACCAAATCTTGTGTGGATGTACGTCTAGGGTAGTCTAAGAGCCGTTTGAAGTTTCATGCCCAATAGATAAGTCCACGTGCATATTTCGTTAGTACGTACGCCATTTTTCATACGTAGTCATGCTAGTAGGGATTGTAAAAATGTATGCATTATACCTTCCACGTGGCGCATACCAAATCAGTTGGACACCAAATCTTGCGTGGATGTACATCTACAATAGCCTAAGATCTGTGAAAAGTTTAATCTCAAACAGATAAGTCCACATGCATATTTCATTAGTACATGCGCCATTTTTCATACGTAGTCGTGCTAGTAGGGATTGTAAAAATGTACGCATTATACCTTCCACGCGGCGCATACCGAATTAGTTCGAGACCAAATCTTGCATGGATGTAGGTCTAGGGGGCCTAATAGTCGTGCAAAGTTTCATCCCCAACAGATAAGTCCACACACGTATTTCGTTAGTGCGTGCGCCATAGCTTTGTTGCAGTCGTGCTAGTAGGGATTGTAAAAATGTACGCATTATACCTTCCATGTGGTGCATACCAAATAAGTTGGATACCAAATCTTGCATGGATGTATGTCTATGGTAGCTTAAGAGCCGTGCAAAGTTTAATCTCCAACAGATAAGTCCACATATGTATTTCGTTAGTACGAGCGCCATTTTTCATACGTAGTCGTGCTAGTAGGGATTGTAAAAATGTACGCATTATACCTTCCACGTGGCGCATACCAAATCATTTGGACACCAAATCTTGCGTGGATGTACATCTATGGTAGCCTAAGAGTCGTGCAAAGTGTAATCTTCAACAGATAAGTCCACATGCATATTTCGTTAGTACGTGCGCCATTTCTCATACGTAGTCGTGCTAGTAGGGATTGTAAAAATGCACGTATTATACCTTCCACGTGGTGCATACCAAATCAGTTCGAGACCAAATCTTGCATGGATGTATGTCTAGGGTGGCCTAAGAGTCGTGCGAAGTTTCATCCCCAACAAATAAGTCCACACGCGTATTTCATTAGTACGTGCGCCATAGCTTTGCCGCAGTCATGCTAGTAGGGATTGTAAAAATGTATGCATTGTACCTTCCACGTGGCGCATACCAAATCAGTTCGAGACCAAATCTCGCATGGATGTATGTCTAGGGTGGCCTAAGAGTCATGCGAAATTTCATCCCCAACAGATAAGTCCACACACGTATTTCATTAGTACATGCGCCATAGCTTTGCCGCAGTCGTGCTAGTAGGGATTGTAAAAATGTACGCATTATACCTTCCACGTGGCACATACCAAATCAGTTGGAGACCAAATCTTGCATGGATGTATGTCTAGGATGACCTAAGAGTTGTGCAAAGTTTCCTCCCCAATAGAACTGTCCACGTGCGTATTTCGTTAGTACATGCACCATTTTTCATACGTAGTCATACTAGTAGGGACCAACAGATAAGTTCACACACGTATTTTGTTAATACGTGCGCAAATTTTCTTAGTCACATTTTTAAAATGTCCTAAAGCACAAAACAAATTACAACATTACTACTAATAAACAATTTTTTGTTTTACAAACACAACAAATCCCATTGAGAAGACATCGGACATCATGTATAAAATAGAATTTAATACAATGATGTGTATGAACGTGTATACAACCATCAAAGTGAAATACAAAATATGAGTCCATGAAAATTACAATGGTACGGTCACACAGTGAGCCTATACATATCGAATACAAAAATGTGTAATCAACTAGTGATACCCAATAAAAATCTGATCAACTGATGATCCCAAAAAATATGATATGTAATGTGCTACTCCTCAGGATCAGCTCTCATGCCAATAGTTGCAAGTATGCTCTCGTGATCCGCCACTGCAAGGCGCCATCGTTGAGTGGACGTCGCCTTGCGAGTGCGAACACGACTCAAAGTAATGTTGATCCCAACAAGAAGATGAGAATACATGTATGCCTCCTGATCCGCCATGTACTCCTGGAACTCAATATAGTGACCACGCCTCTGTATCTGCTGAAAATAGTGGCCACCTACGATCATGCTATGAGCATTGAAGTGCATCCCATGCCCATCCACTATATCCTCATTCAGCACACTCTTCAGCATAGAGCATCGCAACAAGTAATAATCCACACCCTCCTGATTGCCCTTCGAAGCAATAACCACAAAGATATCACCAATATGCAAAATATCTGTAAACTGGTCATAATCTCTAGAGGAACTGAATCCTGCATCCTGATCATCATGTACCTCCTCCCAAGGCTGGAAGGGAGAAAGCACTCGCTGTACCCATGGATCAGCCCATGGTATCATGGAGCACCCTCCCCAATCATCATCAATGCATGCAGAGCAAAAACATGCAAACCATTGAGAAAAGATTGCGGGGTGAGACTCACCTACCCTCCTGATGGAATGGAAATCAAGAGTGCCAGGCAGAGAATGACAATCAAAAGGCCTAGACCGATCAAGACTCCCAATGTCCATGCACCAAAAATACCGGCTCACCACCCTATCGTCACGCGACTGAAACGAGGGACGAAAAGAGGAGATAAGAGAGAAAAAGAGAGGAGAAAAGAGATGAAAAGAGGAGATAAGAGAGAAAAAGAGAGGAGAAAAGAGACGAAAAGAGAGGATAAAAGAGAGAATGATAAAAGAGAGTCACAATTCAAACATACATAGGCTTCAAATAATGATGATTCTCAAACATACATGATGATTCTCAAAACAAACAATATCCAAATAATGAGTCAAATTAATGCGGGAACTGTACCTCATTAAGGCTGAGACACTTGTATCCGACCACCCATATTTTGCTTGTAGATTCAGGATTGAGAGACAAGCTCATAGTTTAGACATCCTACCACTCTCGTACAACTATGTTGATTGCAACTCTTGCATTTTGACCTCAGACTCTAGCATCACGTGTATATGTGATGTAGTGCCCCTAAAAATAGAATCCATCATGTCCACCATACCCTCGTCATCATCCGGGAGACTATAGTCTTGCTCAATGTGTGAAGGTATATGCACACCATCGCCACCCTCCTCATCCTGTTTCAAGATTTCGTGTAAATATAAGATCTTGTCTCAAGGTTTCGTGTCATATTGGTATCCAACAGGACGGGTTGCTTATGTTGTGCTGACTCGGGAGATGTAGATGAGTTAGCACACTCACATCCCTACAAGTCTCCACTTCGTCCTGAGACCTAGTACTAGTCAGGTCCCTTGCCCTCTCCTACTCCCATAGCTACTCCTCGCTCTGGAAGCACTTGCACAAACACCACTCACTTTGACTCTGCCACTACCATGAGTCCTCCTTACCCGGTCGAGGACCTGTCCTATCAAATCATGACTGCTAGAGAGATAATAGAATATAAAAAGGGTGCAGCAGTGATGACCACAATGAGGTGGTTGATGAGCCACCACTTCAGGAGTGGCATAGCTACTGATTGGCAGTATCAAGATGACCAAAAGAAGCAGGCATTCATCGATGAATTGAAAGCAAAATACCCTAAACCCCCAAATTTGGAGTTCAATGAGAATTACATGCGAGAGCACATGGGTTTGGTCTTGAAGCATCGTAGGTCAACCTTGTGTACTTCCATCGCAAAGGGGAGGGCTAAACCCAGCTGGGTAGACAAAGCTGATTGGAAGTTTTTCAAGAAGAAGAATAGGGACCATCCCAAAATGTTCGAGGGTCAAAGGAGGGCTGCGAGGAAATGGCTGGATGCCCTAGGTACTTTGCACTTTGGTGCAAGTGGATGGTTGGCACTCGAGGCAACCGTGGTAAGTCTACTTCTTCTCATTTAATGTATTGTTCTATTTGTTTTACTACATATTGTATGTACTTTATCTAACTCTCGTAAATTGGGCCCATTGCAAGCTGCGATGGGTCACCTTCCTATAGACATAGAGATGAGACGCCCGTTTTGCATAGGAACAAAGCCGTGGTTTATTGAGTAGGAGGCAATGGGAGCAACGGTCGATTGGGCTGAGGTGGCTGCTCCCACGGTATAAGTCTACTCCTACTTGTAATCTCACTTTTTAAACTATTTTATTCTTTAAGTTCCAATTAATATGGTTTCACTCTTAGAATCAAAGCTTGAGCATCCCATCAGCGGAGGTGAGTGGTGATGATGAGGGATTAGGCTTATACTACTTCAACGAGGGCTAGGGTACAGCTCACGAGGGTTAGGGATCAGGCGCAACTCACGAGGTCCAAGGACCAAGCCAGCAAGATGAGGACGAGGATGATGATGACGATTCAGATGAGCAGTAGTAGTGGTAGTAGTAGTAGTAGTAGTAGTAGTAATAGTAGTAGTACTTTGCATATACTTCACCATGTATATGCTTTTGTATATCGGCTCGTTTGAGCGATTTTGTATCACCCTTTTTGAAAGGGTAATTTTGTAGCAAACAATGTTGTATATCTTCGACATGTATATGCTTCTGTCGCTCCATCGGTTCATTTGAGTGATTTTGTATCACCCTTTCCACAGGGGAAATTTTGTAATAAAAAACTTTTTTTTTAATTCACTAAATGAAAAAAATTAGTGGGGCAAAACATGTTTAGCCCCACTAATGTGTTTTTTAGCTTTTGTTTATCGTTGCTATATAGCGATGTTTACTAGCATCGCTATATAGAGATGTTTACCAGTGTTGCTATATTGCAATGCTTATATAGTGATCGTTCTTTTTTGACGCTTACAACGACGTAAATAAAGACCTTTGCGCCCGTTTAAAAAAAAGGATTGTGTAAAAAACATCGGTATTTTTGTCAGAAAAGGGCCTATGCCTTGTAGTGTCTTGACAAATCGTCAATGAAAGTGATGAAATACTTGTAGAAAGACTTGGATGGAGGAAAAGGTGCACATATATCACTGTGAACAAGATCCAATAAAGCATATGAATGAGTTGAATTAGATGCATGAAAGGGTTTTCGATGATGCTTGCCAAGAGCACAATATTCATAGAGGCCCATGTGAGGACGAGCTGGGAGATTCATACCATCCACAAGATCATGACGATTTGTAGCAATTAGCTTGGAAAAATCCAAATAAACAAAATGATGATGCCATATCTTGCAGTCTACCAGATGACCAGGGGCTGTAACCACATTAGCAATATCATCATTTAAGGAAAGTTGAAAGAGGTTACAATTCCGAGGAGCAACTGCTATGGTATATCCATCTTTTTCAATCCGACACTGTGTGTGGTCAAAGCCAATAAAGAGACCAAGATCAACAAGTTGTGCAACAGAAAGAAGATTTCTTCAAAGATCTCGAACATGGAGAACGCATCACGAAACTCTTATTGAAAAAAAGGGCCAAAATATAAATCACCAACACCCATGACTTGACAAGTAGTGTCATCAGCAAGATAAACCAATTTCTTGTGAGGAAGAGCATGAAAATTATGTAACCATTGAGATTGATAATTATGTCTCAAATTCGCACTAGAAGACCTCCAAAAAACCAGTTCAAGTTAGACATGTCAAAATCGACAAGAGAAAATAAGCGATGAGATACTGAAAGCGCTATGTAATCAAATCAACAACTAATACTTCATGTCTTTCTTCATTATAGTAAGCATACAATAGCAAGACCTTTGTAGCTCTGATACCATGTTGAGAGAGAAGAGGAAGAGATGATAGACACACCAAATAGACTCCCAAAGACTGATTCATATTGATCACTAGCTACACATATATAGGTGAGACCTAGTTCAAGTTAGGGCAAGCTATATATAGCTCTAACAAATAATAATACATCAATAATCAATATAATGAAATCATTCGATGGAAATAAATAAAGCCATATGCTATGAAAGAGACAAGCTTAGTAGGTATAGGACGAGAGGAAGGAGCAACGATAATGGAAGCCAATGGGAAGCCAACCATGAAGAAAAAGGACAAGCCCTCGCAAAGTGTCCCACCATTCTGCATTTGTAAGAGGCTATAGGAAATAAAGCAAAATGGAGCCTAATGCGTAACAGATGGGAAATCCAAAATCAATATCCATAGTCGAGGGCATAGGCTTCTCCATGTCCCACAACACACATAGCCGAATATCCCTAGTGGCCTAAAAGAAATCCTATCTCGGGACATGCAATACTCTACCCCAAAGTGCTGCCAAGGTAGGAAGATGAAAAAGTAAAGAAATTGGTAGTGCCTTTAGGGTAGTCCACACAAGACAATGAGTAAGTAATGTAGCAGTCGGATCAAATAGACGATCCTAAGGCATAATGTAGGCAAAAGATCCAGTTCTAGTGACACCAGCATGAGTCACCAAATGCTCTACCACACCAATCGAGGGGCAACGAGCATAATAGAAACCTTTTCCAATGAAGACAAAGGAGGAAACAAGATCAGGACCCACTGCAACCTCAGCCCAGCGAGACCATGAAGCTGATCCTTAGAAAGAACCCTACCCATGAAATAAAGACAAACCCCAAGCTGCCGGGCCTGTCGAAGACTAGAGAGCACTGGAGCCGAGTCCAAGGAAATGACCAAGGGGGCACTCAAAGCAAGAACTGCTGTAATCGAAGCAACACAAAGACTACAAAGTAGATCCTATTGTAAAGAGGATGAAGAACCAGTTGAGGACCCCATCTTTGGTGATTTGAAGCCGGTGCCAAGGAGCCACCATGTTTACATAGGAAAAGGAGCAGCTACAGACGAATGAAAAGGAGCAGCTGCAACTGTATCTACCAATGAAATAGTAGACGTGTTTGCAGATGAATGAAAAGGAGCAGCTACAGACATATCTACAAACAGAATAGCAGACGTGTCTACAGACGGAACAAACGATGAAAATTTTGACAGAACAGACGTATGAACATCTAAAGGAACAAACGAAGGAAAATATGCAGTAGATGGAACATCCAACGAAACAAGAGATGCAGCAGAGGTGGCCAACAATATGGAACAACAGCAAACGATGGCATAGCAGATGGAACAACGCGATGGCTTGAACAGACGGAACAACTTGATGGAGAAGCAAAGGTGGTAGACAAAAAAAGAAGCAGTGGCATAGAGGCTTCCTATGCCATCTCGTCTCTCACACAACACCACACACACACACACGCACACACTTGTGCATGTGTGTGATCAAGCTCTATTATTGATATGGTACTTACATAATGCCATGGTGTTATGTTGATATGGAACAAACTTAATGACATATGTAGTACATCCGGACGGTCATATAGACTATTCACTATATTATTTTTTAGTGTTCCTGACAGGAGTGTGCTTCAGAAAGCGATTTGGGCACTTGGCTTGGGAGTGTGCTTCAGAAAGAGATCTAGGAACTTGGCCTGGGGCCAAGTGCCCAAATCTCTTTTCTGAAGCACACTCCTCTTAGATGCCTATTTTGGTTGTCTTGACCCCTCCAAGAGGGAAATTCAAAAGTTGTTTTGGGGGTTTTTGCCTACTCTGGACACAATGGTGATGCCAAAATCACCAAATTCTGCATTAAAATAATAGAAAACCATTTCGGTCCTTGGACATATAATTTATAACACACTAAACAACACTCGAGCGGGAACTTCAAAATGTGAGTTTATCTATTTTGCAATTTATATCTCCAATTGAATGCTCGACCATATAAAATTGGGCTTCTCGCTCTATAACTTTTTAATTTTGAGCCAAGAAAATTAGAAAGTCAAGGATTTCTTACATGGCCCCAAAATGAGCTCCCTTTTTTTTTCATGTTTGAAGTGGAAGGTTTTACCAATGATCAAGCTTTTGGAGCACATAGCGAGGAAATAAATTTCTTCATGACTTGGGGACAAGAAGATTGTGTAAAGGATTCGATTCATTAGGTTCTTCTAGAACAATTGTTGTGTGGAAGCACACTTTAAGCCCCTATCTCGAGCATGTCCATAATATTCAAATATTTGTAGAAAGAGAAACACCATCCTTATTATGATATTCCATAAAAGGGATGCATCAATGATCCAAGCAATTGCTTGTTCCCAAATCCATTCAAAGGTGCAATAGCAGATGATGAGCTCATGGCAAGGCTTTTATCTTATATATTGAAATTGAAACATTTTTGTGATGTTAGGCCCATCATTGAATCAACAAGATATGGGCAACAACCTATGATATCAGGTCATCCATTTTGGGAACACTTTCAATATGTCATAAGGGCATAGCCAGATAGCACAAGTACTAAAAGTTCATCAAAAGAAGACTTTGAACACTAAGCTATATACAAGAAGTCCAACGAAGAGCACTAAAGTACCCATAGTAAAGCAACAAAGGTATAAGAAACTCATTCCACCAATACAATTAATAGAAGATATACAAAAGGGAGCCTGTAAGGGAACCCAAAACCCAAAAGATTATACACAATAATTCAAACAAATAGCATTGAAGTACCCATTGTAGAACGAGAAAGGAATCAAAAACTTGATCCACCAATAGAATTGACAGAAGTGAAAATTAAAATATTGAGAGAAATCAGGGGTCCTTGGAATGAGGTGAGAATGGAGGAGCTCTTTAGCGGATGAGTGACATGGAAGTTATACTTAAAGCATTAGAACTTCATTATAATAGATCATATGCAACTAGACATGCAACCAATAGATATTTACAACCATTAGAAGCCTAAAACAAGGATCTAACTCTCGAAGAATGATCTATTGTTTGGATGCCAACATCTTTTGGAAAAAAAAGGAAGAAGCATTTTCATGTATTTGTAAAGACATTTTTGTCAATGAAATAATATACTATTCAAACAAATTTATATTTGTGTGTAATGAAATTTAGACATTTGAATCTCTTTCCATGAAAAGTTTATATGGCATGCTACACTTGATGATAGAGTGCATAAGTGCACATGGACACTATCACTTAATATCATCATTTAAGCACCCTTAAATGAAGAATTATGTCATATAAAGCTCCTAAATATTAAATCAAGCAGTCTATAAAGAATAGATCAATGCAAAATCTTATAAAATACTTGAGTCCTAGATGGAGAAATCTGTGTATAAAACCAACAAAAATTTGGACTCTATTGTATTAAAGTTTGGGATTTTCAATAAAAGTGGGACTTGGGATTGTCCCAAGTGACCCCCTGGGGACTCTATAAGCCATGTCTAATCAACATATTGGTACTTTGCTTGCACTTCTCCTTATTGTCTATAATCTAATGTGAGTGGTTGGAAAAGGTTTTAGATTGGAAGTGTTCAGTCTACACATTGTGACAACAATAGCATCCATGAATAGCATGGAGGAAGGACAAAGAGGGGAAGAAGGAGGATCAAGGTAATAATGGTGGAAAACAATAGCTCTCAAAAATTCATATCTATAGAAATATTCAACAAGATGAAAGGAAAAACTTATCTAATGGGGAGGATAACAAAGTTTGAAAGAGGAGGTTCCAAAAAAGAAGGAAAAGAAGCATCATGAATTTGGTGTCAATTGCATATAAAATTCACATGATTTATTTTATTTTTGAGAGAGTGAGAATATATTTAGCCATATTTATACATTCTATCTTGTCTTTTGAAAAGAGAGATAAAAGGTTGTGTTTAGCTAATCCTAAGGAAAGATGAGTGGATTGAGAAAATAAAGAGCTATGCTAGCAAAATTAAGGTTGAAGAACCCTCAAAGTTCATAATTGCAACTAGCTACTACTAAGGCTAAGGCTGGAAACAACTAAGAATCAGAGAGCCAAGTGGTGAAGGAATTGTGATAACGTCCCACACACAAAATCCGTTATTGCAGGTAGCTACCATTTGTTCTGAGGCTAGGGATGGAAACAAGAAATGCCTTTCACTCTTTTCCTCTCTTTCTATCTTTCTTTTTTAATCTTTCTTTCTCTCTTTCTCTTTCGCTCTCTTTTGCTCTCTTTCTCTTTCCCTCTCTTTTCCTCTCTTTCTCTTTTTTTCCTATCTTTCTCTCTTTGTTTATTTCTTTCTTGCTCTCTTTCTCTTTGTCTCTCTCTTTTCCTCTCTTTCTCTCACTCTTCCTCTCTTTCTCTCTTGCTCTTTGTCTCTTTTCCCCTCTTTCTTTCTCTTTTCCTCTCTTTCTCTCACTCTTCCTCTCTTTCTCTCTTGCTCTTGCTCTGTTCCGCTCTTTCTCTCACTGTTCCTCTCTTTCTCTTTCGTTCTTTCTCTATTCCTCTCTTTCTCTCTCATTCATTATATGTTCCTCTCTTTCTCTCACTCATCCTCTCTTTCTCGCACTGTTACAAACACTAAAAGGTCTCATTTCGGGGACATACCACATGGAGTGCTTGACTGAACTTTCAAATGTCCTCAACTCTTTGCTTTTTCGTATCAAATGAAGACATCAAGGAGGAGGAATCAAAATCACACTATAATGTGGATCCATAGGCTGAAAAACTTTGAGAGCTCACAAAAAATGTCATGGAGCTTTAGGTCAGCTCTAAGTTTCAAGGATGGACCTGCAAATGAGTCAATGTTGAAGTATTGCTAGATAAGAGAACATGAGAGACAATGACTTCCTAGGCTGTTGATTATTGAAATTATTTAAAAGAAGGAATTCCAATTTCATAGTAGAATAATATTGTAATTCATCCAAGCAAGTTCACAACTTAGACAATTTTAGAACCTCCACTTTCTGCATTGATTCCATGCTCATTTATTACTATTCATAAAAGACGATTTGAGGCTTTGAGACCTGAAATAAACAACATGTTAATACACTCATGTTTTTTTCAAAATAGTGTTTTTTAATATTTACAATGTGCCATTTTTGTTATGATTGCATGTTCGATTCTTTTAAATAGGGATGGTTGTTTACATGGGTCATGGACAAAGAGAGAAACACTCTCTTTGTTTAGATGCAAAACCTCGAGTTCAGTCTTTCTATAAAAGAGATTAAAGTGCAAATTCAAGCCTTGATTTTTTCTATTTTGGATGGCCGTTTTTACAACATGCTCCCTGTTTTAATGTGGATGCCCTGCTTTTTGTTGTTCTAGAAAGAAATTAATTCAAGGATCATGGTTTATGCCCAAAAAATCAATCCCACGAGGAATGATTGTAGGTCAAAAGGGAGGTACTATGGGAAGCGGCCTACAAAAGAAGAGTCTCGAATCACATTTGCTCTCTCTTTTCTTCCACTTCTACAAGTATTTTATGAGAAGGTAGACTAGAGATGCCATTGGTAGGCTATGAGGGATCCATGAGTATGTACAAGGATTTGAATGGGGGAATCTATGTTTGAAGGAACTGACAAAGCTATTAGGAGTGTTGTAATGAGTGATAACTAGTTTCTTGGAGTGTAGCCTATGAGGATATGTTTTGTTTATTAAAATTTTCTCCTTACAAGAGTGCTATAGTGGTATAGGCAAGACCTTGACCATATTTCATGACTTGGGTTGGGAAGGAGATATGGATAGCATGATATCAGTGAAAACATAATGTCTTTTTCTTAGATCTAGAGTTATTCTCATGGATCAGTAAGAAATAGCCTAATATTTCTTTTTAAAGGAATCTTGAACACAAAGAACTTTTACCTACTTCTTGTGAGGTAGTCTAGTTGGGAAGGAGATATGGATAGCATGATATCAATGAAAACATAATGTCTTTTTCTTAGATCTAGAGTTATTCTCAAGGATCAGTAAGAAATAGCCTAATATTTCTTTTTTTAGGAAGGTTGAACACAAAACACTTTTACCTACTTCTTGTGAGGTAGTCTAGTTGAGGAGGATTTTGGAAGATATGGTAGAGGTCTAGGTCGACAAAGTTACATTATGACAACCAAAGTTGCATGACAATTGTAAAGAATCCTATGTTCCATGCTTGCTCAAAACACATTGAGATTTAGTATCCCTTTGTAAACAATCTTGTGCTCCATGCTCGCTCCAAACACATTGAGATATAGTATCACTTTGTGTAGTGAGATCATCATGGATGGAGAGGTAGAGTCCAAGCATGAAGAATGGTTTGAATATATCTACTTTGTGTGTGAAATCATTAGTGATGGAGAGGTAGACTTGTTCTATTGTCCAACCATGGAGAATGATTTAGTATCACTGTGCAAAGAATCTCAGGTTCCATGCTCGCTTCAAACACATTGAGATTTAGTATCGATATGTGTGTGAGATTATCATGAATGGAGAGGTTGACTTGGTCTATTTTCCAACCATGAGAATGGTGCTGATATTTTTACAAAGTCTCTTGGGAGAGATTTGTTGGAGTGACATCCTTGTCTATTTGGCATCATATGAAGAAGTAGTTAAACTTTGGGTGGACATTAAGGAAAGGTGTTTGAAATCCCTAGTTTCATGTAACTATGCAAGTACTAGGCATTGAGTAGAATGCATGCTTGGTTAGTCTAATTTTAGACACTAGATGGAGACTGAATGATTCGTGGCTTGATAATCAAGGTTAGAGATATTGCCCTAGCGAGGGGGTCCCAAAGGGGCTAATGAAGCCCTAGCAGGGGTTTGGGGATAGAAGCCCTTGACTTGATGGCTTAATGTAGGGTAATGTGGGTAATATTTTAGTTTGACACCAACCTAAGGTAAAAAATGGATTGACCACAAATCATCTTCACAATAGAGGCTATAAAATGATATCTCATGTAGCTCATAAAAATACACTTTCTATGTCCCTTGTATTTGTTAGGCATACAACTTTTCCACACCATCAACCACAATATCATGGCTTAGGGAATCACTCTGTGACTTTATAGGGAGGTTGGGTTTGTCTGACCCTAAACTGGTAAATTACTTTTCAAGGCAAACTAGAGCTCCTGAGGAGCCACAGGGCCCTCGACCAACATCTGCATTAGGAGTTGTGCAGAGTATCCATTCTCCACCTCAATGGTGAATCTTGCGGGTTCTCATATTTAGTTCTTGCCCACTAGGTCCTTGCCCACTAGTCTCAGGCATTGCATTAGTGGGTCCTTGCGGTGCCCCTCCAAAACAAGATTAGAAAAGTTTATAAGAGTTTGTAGATCCATCCTGTGGGGGGGAGTGACAGAAGAAAAAGAATATCAAAGGTCAAATGATCCTTTTGTACCAGACCTAGAAAGGAAGGAGGGTTGGGAGTTATTAATATATAGTTGGTAGCATACAAACTAGCGGCCACATGGATAACAAAATCCATCACCTCTCCCAAAAATGATTGGTCTAACCTCCTACTTAGAAACTTTAAATTTGTCAGACCCTACATGGCCCCTAGGTGGAAGGAATTTCCTCTCCTCTTAGCTATTGGTAATCTAGAACCTTGCATGACTAAGGGGAGTCAGCTTTAGAAAACCTTACGGGGGGCCTTTGAACAGATCAAGAGTTACATTGTTCTCTCTAGAAAAGGGAGTTTCACAATTTTGGATTCAATCTGGGTGTCTGTTCTCTTTACCAAACATTAATTAAGTGATGAGGATTTCCTAAAAGCATGGCAACTCTTAAAGAAAGTGCTAACCAACTGGGAATATTCGTTGGAAAAAACCAACCTCAAATGGAAGACATGGATGGAGATCAGAAGGGAATACAGTCTCATTAATGCAGATCACTATGCTAGTTATGAGTAGATTAAAATTGTGGGAGGGAGACATTACTTGGAAAGGGGGAATGTCTTAAAATTCAATTGGGTTGGCACTTCATCTTTCTTACCTATACCTACTCCTTTTGAGGGCATTGAAGAGGTTGTTTCCACACTCAATGCCAGATGTAATCTTGCCGATGCTAAAAAGGAAATTGGGCAACAAGTTTTCATTGATATGGGATAGAAGGATACTGGAGAAAATGTCTTCTCTTTTGTGGCTAATTCTGCATAAAGCTGTCTAGACTAATTGCAGAAGCCGCAGGATTGGTAAGGGAGATGACACATGTAAATCTTGTTTTGGACTCAAAGAAGACATATCCAATCTATTTATCTCATGCCCTAGGGAAAGAAAAGTCTAGAAGGTGGTTCAGTTAATGCTAGGGGAACCAATCAACTGGAAGTCACTTATTTTAGGGGATGCACTCAAGTTGCCCTATGCCACATGCGTGTACATCAGGGAACATGCTTTATGTTTTATTTGGATTGCCAAAAATTCTTATCAATTTAATGATGAGGTCATGCATGCTAATCAATTGTTCTTGAGTTGGTATGGAAGGTATTTTCTTACTATAACTGATCACTACCTTCTATGGTCTAGGCCAAATTACTATTGGATCAAGAATTCCATAACTTAAATGAATAGATTTCACAACTGCAGGCTAAACTGGAGGACCATATCAGAGATGCTGGGAGGTGCAAAAACTCTAGTGTTGATCTTAAAACATAGCTCGTACCCTCCCTTTTCCCTGTCAAAGAAGAACCTACAGTCTGAAGGGACAGCATGTTCTTCTGTCATAAGGCTACATGAATGCTGCCAAGTCACTAGAAGTAGCTTTTTTTGGTCTTTTTTCTCTAATCACGAGATATCTTGGCTTTAGGTTGTCTATTCCTCTCTTGAGAGGGACTTTTTGTTTTTGAGGACCTTGTGTACAAATCATATGATGATCATAATATAAACAAACTTTTTTTTTCACCCAAAAAAAAACAAATATGGGTGCCAACCATGGAAGAAGAACTACATGTTGGCCATGTAGCAGATGATCCCCTAAAGCCAAATACAAAGATACAATAGAAAGAAGCACTCTCTTCTCAAAATCCTCAATGGCCAACTCTCGACATGTTGCAAAAAGTAAAACAATAGGAAATAGAACCATTGCAAAATATGCAACAATTTAAGGATGTATTCCAAGAGCAAGTACAACTAATGCATGAATTGTAGAATGCTTGGTAACATCATTTGAAACAGCTCATGCAACAAGTACAAGTGGAGTAGGATCAAAAGAACAAACTTACTTCATGCCATGCAAAGCAAAACAATGAGATACAAGACCTAAAAGAAGATCTCAATAAACTCAAACAAATTCTAACATTTGACAATAGACCATGGTGAAGTTTTATGATAGGCCTATGGAGGAATGCAAAGGTACTCTAAAGATTGTACTAAAGCTTGATGAAAGTGGGGTGGTCAAAGGTCAAAAATTAGAAAGAGTTAGTCTAACAATGACAAATAGAATATTGGACCTTGAAGTTGAGCTTGATGATGCAAGATAGTTAGTGTGACTTCAGAACAGGAGATTTTATGGTTGGTTGTCGTTGAGGTATGATGGAAATTTGAATTTTAATGCAATAATATAAAAAGACTTAGAATATTCTGAAATAACATGTGAGTTTTTTTGCAGGTGCCGAAAGAGTCACATTCAATTTTGAAGTGGTTTTTTGACCAAACCAATATCCCAAGTGTGATCAAAGGTCGTAACAATGGTGAGCTACTTGAAGTTGAGGGCTATGGATCCTACCGTGTAGAATCACATCTAGCTGTTGACCTCAAGACTATTAAATGTATGCTTAATGTGGCACATGCAAAAAATACAAGCCATCCTTGTCCACTGTGCATGCAAATAAGAGTACCTGCAAAGGGTGGTGTGATGCCAAAAATTGATATTTTTAATTTGGCATTTGTATTGTTTTTCTCTATGTTTGATAAGAGTTTGAGTATCAAGTGATAGCCTAGCGGCTCTCACTTATTTCTATTTTCTAAGATATTGTATGGGATTGAGAGGATGATGGAATGGATCATTGTAAATACCATAGGTATGAATTATGAATACCTTGGTATGGGGTGAGAGTTCTTTGTGTATGGGATATTATGGGGTTTTAGAAAATAGGAAGAGTGAGTCATATAAAGAGGTGGGCTCATGTCCATGTGTTCCAATAATATAAGAGCAATCACACGCCAAGTACGTTGAAGGCATGTGGATGAGTGTGGAGTCAAGAGGAATCCTTCTAGAATTCCTATGTGGAATAAGGAGGATGTGGACATATGGAAAAGAGAGGGTCCCTATGGGCTCCATGTGGGGAGACTCTTGACTTTCTCAATATTTTGAGAGTCTTGAACATCTGTTGATGGGACACATGGCAAGAGTAGCCAAAAAGGACATGGATGGTGACTCGGGGGGGTCACTCATCATATGTAACCCTATCACGTGAGTTCAACAGAAGGATATTTTTTATTTCTAAAATTTACAAAGATAAACATACATAAAGGATTATATAAAATAGTTTTGGAAAAAATTTATAGATTTGTATAGAAAAGGGGTACATTTTATTAATGAAAAAATTTACAGATAAGGGATTTTAAATATAGGCCTTGAACGCACGTGATATAGAGGGTTTATACATAGTGACCCCCCTGAGGATGGTGACATACGGGCATATGTGATTGATGGGGAAAGGAATCTACAGGCAACATTTGTAAATGGGTGGAGGGTGATAAAATCTCTATAAAACGAGCCCTCGTCTCCCTTGTTCATCATCTCTTCCACCATTAGGCCTCATGTTGTTGTAGCTCTAGTCTCCTCAAGCCTCTTCCATGAGCCTTCTCTCCCTCTTGTAGATATTGTCTTATGTAGACTCTTGAGTCCATCTCTCTCTAGTTAATTCCCTCTCTATGAGTAGTCTTGGAGATTCCGCTCCCTCTTGTATGTATGAAACCTCTTCTTCTCCCTTGTGTTTGTAGTATTTTGAGTTGCATTAGAGAGTGGAATCTCACTCTATTGGTAATGAAGGTCACTTCAAGTTCTCTCTCTTGAGTGTCTCTTCGCTTTTTCCATTGCTTTCTCTTCCAAAGTACTCGAAGTGTTGTCTATTCAGCCGCTCATTGCGCATACATGGTTTATCTATTTTCCAAGCCACAAAGGGGGCTCTTCCTTCCCTCCTAGACGATCTCTATGGGACTTGGATCGTTGATGAAGTATAAACATGGAGGTAGTATTCTCCCAAGTCGGCACCAGTAGAAGTAGGTGTTTTTCATGATAGTTTGACCCCCTGTCAATATTTTGCTCATAACTTTTCGCTCAATGGTCCGATTTGGACAAAACTTATATCAACATGAAGTTCTCTTCAAGGAGCATCATGATATGTCTTCAGTTATTATATTAGATATCAAACCAAAAATCTATGACTCTCTCTGTGTGTGACTATTGTTTTTCAGACAATTTTAACCCCTGTCCAGTAAACTGCCCATATCTTTTCAATTGCTTTTTTGTTTCTTACGAAACTTATATCAAAGCAAATCCCATTTCAAGGCACATCTCAATTTAGATTGAATATTTTATATCATGTCTTTGCTAAAAGTTATGGGTCTCTGTGTCTTATGACAGTTTGGAGAGTGTTTTGAGCTAAGTGTAAAGGTGTCTATGAAGGAGGTGCAATGTTTCCTCAAAATCTACGCATCCGACCCAATCAGCCCCTTCAAACTCCATTTTTCTTCCTTACCTCTCAGTCTATATTAGCATATTTAGTTCGCAAGCCTAATCCTGGGGGGAGATTTGCAAAATGGTTGTCAGAGCTTCAAGAGTTCTCTTTCTCTTTTGTCCACTGAAAATACCACTAGGTCCACTATGGCAGATTTGCTCACAAAACGGCAGGATCTAAGAGAAGAAAAGAAATATAAGGACATTAATGATGAAAGGAAGACACCACCAACAGATTTTGTCTTGTATTTTGATGGGGCTTTTAGTCCTTCATGCCAACAAGGAGCCGAGGGGATGGTCTTGATGAATTTTGAAGGTCAAGAAGTATGGGCAAGATGAAAAGAGCTTCTAGGTATCACAACTAACAATGCAGCTGGGTATAGTGTTTTGATTCTTGGTTTGGAGGGTTGTCTTTGAAGTCAAATTAAAGAATTGGAAGTAAGAGGAGATTCTCAGCTTAGTATAAAGCAAATGCAAGGGCATTACAAGTCCTCATTTGAAGAAGATTAATCAAAAGGCTATGGCACTATGTACTCAATTTGATTTTTGCAAGTTTGTTCATATAAATAGAAAAGAAAATCAAAGGGTAAATGAGTTAGCTACTCAAGGCATTGTAGTACAAGACTGGGGGGTGGTTTATTTGGCAGACACCGGATGGCCAGAACTAAAAGATGTTCAGCAATATGTGGAAGAAGGCATGTTTCCTCGAGGGTTAACTCCACAATAGAAGCAAATATCAGTTAAATTTGGCCATGCCTCCATAAGGATGTATATGAATGTCACCAATGTAACCTATCTGCTTGAGGATGTTGATGGCATGGTGATACCTAGACGCACTGATGAGTATCGCCTCAAATTCTTCTATGCTCAACCACCTTGAGGGCCAACAGACCCTCTCTGTTACTAGAGAGGATCTGCTGGGGGGGAAAGGTGTGATGCCAAAAATTGATCTTTTTAATTTGGCATTGGTATTGTTTTTCTTTATGTTTGATAAGAGTTTGAGTATCAAGTGATAGCCTAGCAGCTCTCGCTTATTTCTATTTTCTAAGATATTGTATGGGATTGAGAGGAAGAGTGGAATGGATCATTGTAAATACCATAGGTATGAATTATAAATACCTTGGTATGGGGTGAGAGTTATTTGTGTATGGGATATTATGGGGTTTTTAGAAAATAGGAAGAGTGAGTCATATAAAGAGGTGGGCTCATGTCCATGTGTTCCAATAATATAAGAGCAATCACATGCCAAGCATGTGGAAGGCACGTGGAGGATTGTGGAGTCAAGAGGAATCCTTCTAGAATTCCTATGTGGAATAAGGAGGATATGGATATATGGAAAAGAGAGGGTCCCTATGGGCTCCATGTGGGGAGACTCTTGACTTTCTCAATATTTTAAGAGTCTTGAGCGTCTTTTGATAGGACACATGGCAAGAGTAGCCAAAAAGGACATGGATGGTGACATACGGGCTTATGTGATTCATGGGGAAAGGAAACTACAGGCAGCAATTGTAAATGGGTGAAGGAGGGTGACAATATCTCTATAAAAGGAGCCCTCCTCTCCCTTGTTCATCATCTCTTCCACCATTAGGCCTCATGTTGTTGTAGCTCTAGTCTCCTCAAGCCTCTTTCATGAGCCTTCTCTCGCTCTTATAGATATTGTCTTATGGAGTCCATCTCTCTCTAGTTCATTCTCTCTCTATGAGTAGTCTTGGAGCTTCTGCGCCCTCTTGTATGTTTGAAACCTCTTCTTCTCCCTTGTTTTTGTAGTATTTTGAGTTGCATTAGAGTGAAGTCTCACTCTATTGGTAATGAAGGTCACTTCAAGTTCTCTCTCTTTAGTGTCTCTTCCCTTTTGCCATTGCTTTCTCTTCCAAAGTGCTTAGAAGTGTTGTCTATTTGGTCGCTCATTGCGCATACATGGTTTATCTATTTTCCAAGCCACAAAGGGGGCTTTTCCTTACCTCCTATATGACCTCTATGGGACTTGGATCGTTGATGAAGTATAAGCATGGAGATAGTATTCTCCCAAGTCGGGACCAGTAGAAGGAGTAGGTGTTTTTCATGACAGTTGACCCCCTGTAAGTATTTTGCTCATAACTTTTCGCTCGGTGGTCTGATTTGGACAAAATTATATCAGTATGAAGCTCTCTTCAAGGAGCATCATCATATGTCTTCAGTTATTGTATTAGATGTTAAACCAAAAATCTATGACTCTCTCTGTGTGTGACTATTGTTTTTCATATAGTTTTTACCCCCGTCTAGTAAACTACCCATATCTTTCCGACCGTTTTTTTGTTTCTTATGAAACTTATATCAGATCGAAGCCCATTTCAAGCACATCTCAATATGTGATTGAATATTTTATATCATGTCTTTGCTAAAAGTTATGGGTCTCTATGTCTTATGACATTTTGGAGAGTGTTTTGAGCTAAGTGTAAAGGTGTCTATGAAGGAGATGCAATGTTTCCTTGGAGTCTAGCCATCTGACCCAATCAGCCCCTTCAAACTCCTTGATATATATCAGTTCATGTCATGTTGAGCCACAAAATCTTCTTTCAACAAGGTATCGCTCTTCTCTTTAGGGCAGACCGGCTTGCTGAGATTATGGCTTCCACTGATCCTTTCCTTCTCCCTATGCTTGAGTACAACATCACTTGGGATGTTACCATCTTCATTCTCATCTAAGGGAGGATAGTATGGTGTGGTCTCTTGGTATAAAAGCTTCTTTTTAATGTCCCTTTCCCAGTGATGAATATCTCTATCACTCATTTCGAAAGCAGCAAGAAGTGAGGAGGTGCGTGAAGTTTATTACCCCCAACTTCATGTCACAGTGGTAAAAAGAATCAAAAGAAATGGGCCTCTAAACTTGCAGAGATAGATTAAACTAAGGCACTGGATAGGGATGCTTTAGGGAAAGATCCATCATGGAGCCCAATTCATGAAATTTCTCTTGAGCGAGTACAAATTTGTGGGCTTCATGCTATTGTGAGAATAATTGAAAAGTCAGTGCATATGTACATCATTGATGCATATAAGTTGAAGCCCCAACAAGAGAGTGAGAGGATGATTGCAAGAATTGAAAAGGTTCTTTTAGATATGGGACTACACTTTGGGCAAGTAAAGATTATAAAAGATGAGAAAAGATCTAGAAAAACAAGCAATGTTCCCAGTAAGCCAAGCTTTGGTGGTGTCAAGGATTTAAAATTCCTTTTTGCAAAGAAGAAGAATGACAAGCTCAAGTGTGCTAATGAGTTTTATGTATGGATAAAGTTACACAATGTCTGTTGTGAATGAGGGGGGAAGGGACAAAAAAGATTGGAAAAGGCACGGGTGTGGTTAGCTCTTGAGAGCTTGGTACCTTTACTACAAAAGAAAAGATTCAAAGATGATGATGCACATTGTTTCATCAATGCTGTGAAATATGGATATAGATTTGGGAAAGAATCATTTCGCACAATACATGGTAAGACCTAACTTGGACATTGAGATGTGCATATTGAATAGTCCTATATTTACTAATTTTCTTTTATATTTGGCAACACATTTTATATGCTCATGTACCATACATGGCATGGAATTATGGAAGCATCGGATTGTGGTGCACTCAAGGCATGGAAAGATCGCATTGGCAAGCACGTTGTGCATATAATAGAGTGACCCAACACGGGGGTGGTAGAACTAAGTCAAGCCCAATGGTTCAATTACTTCAATGGTGGTACAGGCGTATCAAAATAAGAGTGGCTACAATATTAGCATTCAAAAAGTATTTAGTGTCCCATGCAGTACAAGGTGTTAACACAGAACATCAAAGAAGAATATACACCTCATCAGATGTAAGATATAATCATGCAAGGTGGCATGCAACCCGTCATAGAGAAGGGTGCATATGGGTCAAGACATCTGAAAATGATGGTGTAGACTCTTCCAATGTGGATGCCCATGCACAAGTTTCAGAATCCCTTTATAATTTTAGTTATGGGATTTGTAGTAAAGACAATGTATAATGGCCATGAGTTGTAGTACAAATGAGAAATTTTGAGTTATTGGATGTTAATTATAAGTATTTAGCTCAAGGTTGCACCAATTTTACTTTTTTTTAAGTTTTTATTAAAAAAAATATTTTTTAAAATTAGTGTTTTGGGCCCTATATAAAAGAATGGGACCTCATTTTCATTTCATTATTTAAAGAGATCTCCACTCCCACACCACCTCCCACTTTCCCCTGACATTTGCAGCTTGAGCATCGACCCCTCCTCAATGAGCAGCAACTCTAATCCATGAAAGGTTGTTTGAAGCATTTTCCTATGCCTCCACACTTTGCTTCACCACACACACTATGCACAACACCTTAACCTATTTATTGCACATTATTGCCACTGTTGTTCTCCCACATGAAATACTTTTTAACAACAATCTTACACTTCACAACCTCAAAGAGGTTTTCAACCACACCACCACCCAAGCCCATCCTATCATTGTTGCAATGGCATACTTCCATGAGGACAGAGTCTTAGATGTTGACATGTGCATACTCACACTCTTTTACCACCCCATTGTTTATAACTTCATGGTGTGGACTAGAGTTTTGCAGGACTTCATGAACTTCACCATGGCTACACCTCTCTTGAAACTTGTCAAGCCCTCAACTTTAGAAGGCCCACCTTTTGCAATCCAAAAATCCTCCAACAAAGTCTAGAATGGATGCAAGGGTGTGGTCAACATGGCATTGAGTATAAATTCCATGGCCTTTTTAGGGAAAAAAATGAAATATGTTCCCCTACTAGCATCATTGTCCTCTATGATTATATAATCCAAGACTACAGAAGATGATTCAAACAAGCATAAGTCAGTTTGATGGTTAACATGTGGCATACCCCAGTGAGATGCAACTCGATGATATGGATGCAACGTGGAACCTTTTCTCTTCTACCCTACAACCACCACCACCCTCCCATCCCAACACAGCACCTGGCACAGTCCTAGCTCCATCATCACTGGGACCCACACCAGCACCAACCTGGAACACAACCCTCCACCTCACAGCATGGCACAATGGACATGCAATAGCAACCTCTTGATCAAGAACAACTAGAAGACATGGGGAACAAACACTGGTACAACATTTTGTAACCCATGCTCTTCTCTACTGACATGGAGGGGTCTTGTGATGAAGAGGATCAAGAAGAAGTTTTGTAACCCACATGATGAGGAGGACCAATAGCCACAAGACACCAATCCTAACCATCGGTACCTAGTACGATGCCATTACCTGATTCCAAATGATCACGGATGTGGTAGAGGTCAATAGGTGGAAAGGAAAGCTATAGAGTTTCCACCTCACTTATGAAAGGACATCATGGAGATACGAGCTCTCACTGATCTCATTTAGTGCAGCTTCAAAAAATGGCGGTGGGAAAATGAAACGTATACACACGGTGGCTTCAATGGATTGGACTACAAATAACTACCCCACACTAATGTGAATGTGGGTCTATAACCTAAGCACCCGATCCCATTTTTGAAGAATGTAGCATTTTCACATACCTACTATTGAGATATCGAGCTCCACTTGTGATATGCCAGGGTGACCGTTGTGCATTTATGTCACTGACTTGTTAGCTGCAGATGTGGTTGGTATACCGCCCATGAATAATAGCTGGATGACAGCTATCTTTATGCACTCTAGTTAGTGGCTCAGTTAGTATGCCACCTAGGTTAGCTGAGTTTGGTTTGAGACCCACATATAGGGTTCATCTATTCCTTTTGTACTTAGGAGAGTTCTTTTGGCTTTAACAACTAAGAAGAGGAAAATTGTTTTCAGCCTCCACCTTTGTGTGTATTCCCCCATTGTGTATGTAAGAAAGTTGCAAGTGAGACTCCTTACTTGTCTCCCACTCTCTTCACATGGTATTAGAGCTCGGTTCATGGTAAGGAGCTCAAGAAAGCAAACCAAGTTTGCAGTGTCTTGGTAAGGGGATCAGTGTTGCTTTCCTTTTTCGAGTTTGGGAGCAAATCTTTGCAGGTAGCATAGCTAGAAAGTGCAAGAGTGCATTGTCTCAAATTGGGACGCCCTTTGCGGTGTGATGAGAGGTCAATATATGCTGCGGGAGAGGGAATGTGGGGCCCGTTTTGGTGGCAAATGTTTTCCGCAGGCACTCAGAAAAGCACCTCGTTTTTGTTGTGTGACCACTTTTCTGCAGGGCAGTGAAAAGTTGTCGTAGAAATTGCATTGTATGCTGGTGCGCAAAGATACTGGGAGTGACACAATCATTCTTATTGCCTATTGATGTAAAATCATCACTAGGAAGTGACTCTGTGGTCAAATACCGCTTTCGTCAGTTTTGTAGAGTTGCCCTTGTGAGGCATGGCATGAGAGAGCTAGAAAAGTTATGTCCTGGCTGTCTATCAGTATTTTGGATTCTATGATTGTGCATATTCAGGATGCAAGAATGCCAAAGGAAGTGTGGGATACTTTGACAAAAATGTATAGCACAAATACGCAAGCCAGGAAAATGCAGCTCAAGCAGGAGTTGCATAATGTACAGAGAGAAAATATGAGCATCACTCACTACCACATGAACTTGAAGGAGATTGCAAATGCACTTCCTTCCATTGGGTCGCCACTGGAAGATGATGATTTAGTTTCTATGACCTTGAATGGTCTAGGAAAGGATTATGCACAATTTCGGAGATCCATTGCCGTCCGTGAGAATTTTCCTGATTTTGAGGAGTTGATTGCTCTTCTAATTTCTGAAGAGCCGAGAAATGGTGGTGCATCTTCTTCAAGAGGAACTTCAAAAGAAGCTGTCTTCTACTCAAATGCTGGAAGAGGTAGAGGCAGAGGTAGAGCAAGCCGATTTGGAGGCCATGCCAAAATTAGAATATGCAGCAAATTCAAGAATACCAGTCCTATGGAGGAGGACATGGTAACTTGAGAGGAAGGGGGAGCCAAAGAGGTCGTGGTGGATGGCAGAGAGGACAAAATGCAAATAGCAATGTTGAATGCTACTACTGTGGTAAAATGGGTCATATGGCTAAAGACTGCTACAAAAAGCAGAATGACATCATGAATGGAAAATTGCAGCAAGGCAATTATGCATCCTCTAGTAGACAGGGTGATGACAGAAATGAGCATTTGTTTATGGTGCAACACATGACCAATTCTGTGACAAGTGCATAACAAAGCAATGATGTGTGGTATGTTGACTCAGGTGTGTCAAACCACATGACAGGTCATGCAAAATGGATGCAAGATGCAAGGAAAATGGAAAGACCAGGATTTGTCGAGACTGGTGATGATACTGCACATCCTTTTGTGCAGATTGGTAAAATTCCTTTATCTATGCAGGATGGGAAAAAGAAATACATGTTTGATGTATTTCATGTCCCAAATATCACCAAGAACCTGGTTTCTATTGGTCAAATGGTTGAGTAGGGCTTGCAAGTTAGATTTAATCCTCATGGATGCTTTGTTGAGGATATGAAAAATAAAGGTCGCTTGATAGAAGAAGGACATGATGTTTATGTTGGACACGGACATGCCTAAATTGAGTGCAGTAATGTTTGCACATGGGATTGGTGTAGTTGCAAATATTGATATCTGGCATAAATGCACTGGTCATGTTAATGTATAGTGACTTAAATTAATGCAGGCCTAAAATATTGTTGCAGGATTGCCTAAGTTCAAGGTTGCAGAAATGGATAAGGTATGTGAAGCCTGTCAATTTGGAAAACAAGCAAGGAAACCATTTCCTAAACATGTTCAAGAGAGTAAGAGGCCATTGAAATTAATCCACTCTGATGTGTGGACTACTAAAGCTACATCTATTGGATGCTGTCATTATTTTATTACTTTTATTGATGACTACAGCAAACACCTATTTCATTAATTTTGGACTTTTTGTGTTGTTTTTGGACGAAGCCCAAAAATCCTTCCCAAATGAAAACTTTACTTTATGAAAATATCCTTTCCAAATCAAAATTTTACTTTCTAAAAAGTTTCTTCCCAAATCAAAAGTTCACTTTGTGGCACTGTCATATTCACATAAAAATATTGTTTTTTCAATCTATACTTTTGCACCAACATGCAAGAATTTGAAATAATCCTATATTAGAAATTCTAGCTATATCTAAGTTATTTGTTAATTTAATTATTTTTAATATTTTTCCTTGACGTTTTTCCTTCCCAAATCAAAAGTTCACTTTGTGGCTCTATCATATTCACATACAAATATTGTTTTTTCAATCTATACTTTTGCACCAACATGCAAGAATTTGAAATAATCCTATATTAGAAATTCTAGCTATATCTAAGTTATTTGTTAATTTAATTATTTTAAATGTTTTTCCTTGACATTTTTCGTTGACGTGATAAATTTATAAATCCATGAAAGGAGACTTAAATATTTCATGAAAATAACATTGTCACTCGGCAATATGCACAAAATTTAACAAAACTTTTAATAAATAGAAAGAAGACATGATGCCATAAGACCAAAGAGGGATAATAGCAATTGTAGCTTTATGTATATGATTACATTGAGAGACGTTGCTCTTAGCTAGAGTCTTTATATCCAAAATGATGTAGATTGAACATATGTGTACAATTTAAATTGTTGCTCTTAAAGAGCCTCAATTCGTGCCATCTGCATAATTTGACACCCCATTGTCTTATTGCTCAATGTCACGACAGTCCCTTGCCAGTTGCCATCTGCATAATTTGACCTAGGCTTGTCTTGCCAAGCCTTGCCCCTTGGGTGCATTGACTCCCCATTGTCTTATTGCTCAATGCGATAGTCCCTTGCCAGGTGCCATCTGCATTAACTCCTTGTTGTCTTGCCAAGCCTTGACCCTTGGGTGACATCCCCCAGTGCAAAATACAGGTGCCATCTGCATTAACTCCCACAAGTTATCTTGCCAAGCCTTGCCCCTTGGGTGCATTGACTCCCCATTGTCTTATTGCTCAATGTGATAGTCCCTTGCCAGGTGCCATCTGCATTAACTCCCTATTGTCTTGGCAAGCCTTGACCCTTGGGTGACATCCAGTGCATATTTTGACTCTCATTTGACATACGAGGTGATGACTCTGATTATAATTGTCTTGGATTGGCTCCTTGCCTAGTACCCAAATAAAATCCTTCTGAATCAATGGACTTCAATGCAAAGCTTTAATCATGGACATTCTTCATTTGCGCTATCTCCTTCTACTTCCTCCATGGCGAGCATCCTTAAAAATTCGTGTATATGCAAAATAGTTTGCTGTGGTATTTTTATTTTTCCTTCTACCTCATACCCCATGTGCTTCTTTGATTTCTTTGCCCTTGAATGCCAAGACACTATGATTGTCTCCGTCGAAACTTGAGAGACTGCTTCATCATTTGGGACCCACTCCTTCATTATACAATTAGTATATAATGTGTTGTTATCCATATTCTCCTTCCTGCCCTTTGGCTCATACCATACCGCTGTAAATGTTGTAGCTCTCCCTTGGTCATCTCTTTGCACATCAACTACTTTTGCAACCCAAAACTTCACATTCTCATATTCATCATCCGATGGCCGAACCACAACAAAACAATCAACCTCTATATCTACTTGTGGCATAAGCTCTCTCTTCTTCGGTCCACAATATGGACGTGGGAGTAATGATACAAAATCATTTTCAAAGACTGGAGCTGGGCACAAATCGTTATGAACATTTGGCCAAAACATATTGCATTCTTCCTTGACATCCTTTGAGCCTCGCATTCTCTCAAGGTCCTTTATTAAATTTCGTGTCTTGTTAATTACAGTGGTAGTGTGTTCTCTCCAAGTAGGCTTCGAATCCAGGATATCTCCGGAGCATTTCTCTTTGTATGTAATAAATGCTTTTAATCCATCTATTTCACAATTAGACCTCTCATTAAATTCTTGTATAGGAGCCCATGTTGGATACCTTTCCTTGCTGGGAATTGAAGTTAAGAGACTGTAAGGTTCTTCAGGTTCCCATTTTGTATCATGAGAATACTGTTGCCATTGCATTACGGGTTTTTCATCTTTAAAAAAAAAACGAAAGTAGTGTGGATTGGTATGACCTGTCAATGCATCACCACCCGTTTGTATGAAAGGTAGAATGAAGCTCTTCCAATCATACATTCTTTCGAGCCTCTCACATACTGTACTTTCCTTACGACCACCAACTTTCCTGCCACATCTTCTTACCAAGTCATCTATTGTCTCCACATCCTTGCATTTAAGCTCCCTTGAGACTGTGCTAAAAACCTTATCGATATCCTCATGTGTATGCCCAACATACAAAAATCCACATTCAACCTCATTGAAGATTCGATGAGAGCAACTAGCATGGAGCAGAAGGCAAACATGAGTACATTCTTATTTTCTCGCCAGCAATTATCAGCTTGTATTCTCAAAGTCAGTGGCAGGCGACCTTTTTCTGCATGTACATTGCGAATTGCCTTCATAATAGATGTTACAACTTGATTGCTATCATGTAGATGCAAGGAATCAATCCATATATCTGTAAAGAACTTAATTCCATGCACTAACACTCCACATAGATGTGTCTTTAGAAAGTGCTTTCCTTGTAATTTAGGTGGAGTGGCAACAAAATGAGGCAATGTTGTTGTATTCTGATCCATGCCATCTACAATAAGGCACATGTAGTCATCAGGATGCGAAATAGCTTGCTCCTTCCAAAATGCATATTTTTGTCTGGAATGTCGAATAAGGTCATGATGAGATTTTCGGTTTTTTTTGTATAATTCCCTTTGATTTGGACATGTTGCACTCTCAATCGCTCGCTTTAAATCATCACAGACATTGCACTTTGACATTTTTTGCCTCCTTGGGATTTTAACATATCCAAAGTTCTTCTTCCAAAGAGTATACAAAGTATGAGAAGAAGCTACAGCATCCCCTCTTTGCCTTTGCTTTTCTGCAATAGAGTCAAATACTTTGAGCTTTATCAAGCCCATTGGAAGGTGCATTTCAGTGATCGCGTCACCGTTAGGGAGTTTGGTAGATATATGGGGTTGAGGCAAAGCATTTTCATGTATGAAGTCTTGCAAAATTGCTGCTGCCCTGACAGTTGAGATTCTTGATTTGGACCTTCCTCTATTACCGTGAATGCTAAATTTGTTGCCGCCCTTTGCCTTGGTGACTAAATCCCAATATGTACCATGGGATAATCCAGTAATATTGCGATATGCCTTATTGCAAATCCTTTTTCCATTTACGAGAGGTTTTACCTTTTGTCTTGAACTTAGCCTTTTATTGCCATTCTGAAGAAAGCAAGAGAGACTTGTGAGAAGGTATTCATTTCTTTCACTTCCCCTTCTTTGCCACACGTGTCCTCTACATTCACTGATGTCTGCAAGATCAATGAAGCGCATACATCTTCGCTTGCAACATAGATATCCCAATGCATTTAACATGTTCTCCTCCTTCATTACTCTCTTCCTCTTTGGTTGCTTTTGTGGATCTGCCTGGATTCTCTTTCTCTTTATGCATATGTATGACCGTTTTCGTTCCTCGTGCACATTGTTATCTGTATTTATGCACTTCTTCTCCTCACATTTGTTTGTAACCAAGCATCCATGATTGGTCGTTGCATCCTTGTTCATATCACAATCAAAGTTAAATACTGAATAATCCTCTGTTGATCTCATCCTCATTTTTAACATACTCTTAGGACCATTCAATGAATTCAATATTCTACGAGAGTATTGAGAACCTTGAAACTCTTCCACTCCTGAGAGAACATCACTCATTGGGACATCTTGCATGGCTTTCACAAATCCACAACCTTGATTGACACCAGGTTTGTTAATATGCATGAACTCATCCACACTTGACAAGACATCGCTATTGAAACCTTTGCCCTTCTCACTGTGCAAGAATTCATCCACCCCAGATAAGGCTTCGCTTCTAAAATCATTTTGTTTCTTGGAACCAATGAACTCATCCACTCCAGATAAGATGTCACTTCTATAATTGAGTATATTGAAATCATCCACATTTGAAGTGATAGAGCCTGGCACATGGGCACGCTTTTTAGGTCCTTTGATATTGTAGTATGCATTGTATTTATCATTGAAAACCACGTGCCTCTTTCTCATGTTTAAAAATTGCATGCTCCATCTCATATTCTTGCCTACCTCATAGTAGGGATCACATAAGGATGTTATGTTATCAACCATACCATCATCAGTGACTTTTAGAATCCTCATCTGCGCAAATGACCATTGCTCCACTTGTTCAAATCCCAATACTTCACCTTCTGCTACAATCTTATTTGCAAATGATCTCATTTGTAAAATGTCCCCTATAGTAAAATCCAAGGTGGTGCACTTTGTATTCTTGATAATGTCTATTGCATAAGTCTCATCTTTGTCCCATGCTATAAATGATTTGTTGGATGTATTGTAGGGCATAACATCTCCAAGTGTTTCCATATCTCCACATTTATACTTTAGCTCAACATGTGCGCTAAGAATCTTTGATACAGTAACTGCTACCTTATCTTCGCCAAGTCTTCGAAAGTGGCAAAGTCAATTGGGATCACTTCATGGATTGTAGCAAATGCAACTACTTCTCTTTTGCTACATAAAATCACATCCATCCCTGGAACAAAATCTATAGCCATCTCCTTTGTGAGAGTCCTTCGCAAGCAAGCTGCAGTGGCAACAATTACATAAATATTAGTCTCTTTTTAATAATCTACTTATTTATTATAATTTTTAATTAGTACTTAATTTATTAGTGGGAGAAGTTATCCGATCAAGTACTCATTAGATGGACATGCCAAGTTATCCTTTGCATGGTCAATCAAGCATTAAATACTATTTTTGCTCTAGTGTCATGCACATCTGTAAAAAAACATGAGCCTACTAGGTACGTTATCCAATCAAGCACTAATGGGATGTGGGTGCCACTTTGCATGTAAGTCAATTCCACCTAGTTGAGGTGTACAAAAAGTGTTGTGCCCATCGGATATGCTTTGCATGGTCCATCGAGCATTAAATACTATTTTTGCTCCTGTCATGCACATCCATAAAAAAAACACGCTGCTAGGTGTGTTATCCGATCAAGTACTTATGCGATGGGAATGCCACTTTGCATGTAAGTCAATTCCACCTAGTTGAAGGTGTGTGAAAAGTATTGTGCCCATCCAATATGCTTTGCATTGTCGATCAAGCATAACACACTATTTCTGCCTTACTGTCATGCACAACCATATAAAAACACGGCCATAGGTGTGTTATTCAAATAAGTACTTATTAGATGGGGGCTCCACTTTGCACGCAAGTCCGTTTTAACTACATTGAGGTGCATGCAAAGTATTGTCACCATCGGATATGATTTGCATGGTCGATCACGCATTATACACCATTTTTTCCCTAATGATATGCACATTCGCACAAAAACACGCCATTAGGTGTGTTATCTGACCAAGTACTTATTGGATGGGTGTGCCTCATTGAGAACATTTCAATACCACCTAGGTTGAGGCATAAAAAAAGTTTTGCGCCCATTGGATATCCTTTGCATGGTCAATCGAGCATCAAATACTATTTTTACTCTAGTGTCATGCACATCCGTCAAAAAACACGCTGCTAGGTATGTTATATGATCAAGCACTTATGGGATGGGCGTGCCACTTTGCATGTAAGTTGATTCTACCTAGTTGAAGGTGTGTGCAAAGTATTGTGCCCATCGGATATGCTTTGCATTGTCGATCAAGCATAAAACACCGTTTTTGTCTTAGTGTCATGCACATTCGTCAAAAAATGCAGTCCTAGATGTGTTATTCAGACTAGTACTTATCGGATGGGGGCTCCAGTTTGCACGCAAGTCTGTTTCAACTAGGTTGAGGTGTGTGCAAAGTATTGTCACCATCGGATATGATTTACATGGTTGATCACGCATTATACACCGTTTTTTCCCTAGTGGTATGCACATCTGCAAAAAAACATGCCCTTAGGTATGTTATCTGACCAAGTACTTATCGGATGGGTGTACCCCTTTGACAACATTTTAATACCACCGAGGTTGAGGTATAAGAAAAGTATTATGCCCATCGGATATGCTTTGCATGGTCGATCGAGCATTAAATACCATTTTTGCCTTAGTGCCATGCACATCCGTAAAAAAACACGCTGCTAGGTGTGTTATCCGATCAAGAACTTATGCGATGGGAATGCCACTTTGCATGTGAGTCAAATACACCTAGTTGAAGATGTGTGCAAAGTATCATGCCCATACGATATGCTTTGCATGGTTGATCGAGCATTAAATACCATTTTTGCCTTAGTGCCATGCACATCCGTAAAAAAACACGCTGCTAGGTGTGTTATCTGATCAAGCACTTATGCGATGGGCGTGCTACTTTGCATGTAAGTCAATTACACCTAGTTGAAGGTGTGTGCAAAGTATTGTGTTCATCGGATATGCTTTGTATTGTCGATCAAGCATAACACACCGTTTCTGCCTTAGTGTCATGCACAACAATATAAAAATACGGCCATAGGTGTGATATTCAAATAAGCACTTATCAGATGGGGGATCCACTTTGCACGCAAGTTTGTTTCAACTACGTTGAGGTGCATGCAACGTATTGTCACCATCGGATATAATTTGCATGGTCGATCACGCATTATACACCATTTTTTTCCTAATGATATGCACATCCGCAAAAAAACACGCCATTAGGTGTGTTATTTGACCAAGTACTTATCGGATGGGTGTGCCTCATTGAGAACATTTCAATACCACCTAGGTTGAGGCATACAAAAAGTTTTGTGCCCATCGGATATCATTTGCATGGTCGATCGAGCATTAAATACTTTTTTTACTCTAGTGTCATGCACATCCGTCAAAAAACACGCTGCTAGGTATGTTATCTGATCAAGCACTTATGGGATGGGCGTGCCACTTTGCATGTAAGTCTATTCCATAAGTTTGAAGGTGTGTGCAAAGTATCGTGCCCATCGGATATGCTTTGCATGGTCGATCGAGCATTAAATACCATTTTTGCCTTAGTGCCATGCACATCCGTAAAAAAACACGCTACTAGGTGTGTTATCTGATCAAGCACTTATGCGATGGGCGTGCCACTTTGCATGTAAGTCAATTCCACCTAGTTGAAGGTGTGTGCAAAGTATTGTGTTCATCGGATATGCTTTGCATTGTCGATCAAGCATAACACACCGTTTTTGCCTTAGTGTCATGCACAACCATATAAAAACACGGCCATATGTGTGTTATTCAAATAAGTACTTATCCGATGGGGGCTCCACTTTACACACAAGTCCATTTTAACTACATTGAGGTGCGTGCAAAGTATTGTCACCATCGGATATGATTTGCATGGTCGATCACGCATTATACACCATTTTTTCCCTAATGATATGCACATTCGCACAAAAACACGCCATTAGGTGTGTTATCTGACCAAGTACTTATCGGATGGGTGTGCCTCATTGAGAACATTTCAATACCACCTAGGTTGAGGCATAAAAAAAGTTTTGTGCCCATTGGATATCCTTTGCATGGTCAATCGAGCATCAAATACTATTTTTACTCTAGTGTCATGCACATCCGTAAAAAAACACGCTGCTAGGTATGTTATATGATCAAGCACTTATGGGATGGACGTGCCACTTTGCATGTAAGTTGATTCTAACTAGTTGAAGGTGTGTGCAAAGTATTGTGCCCATCGGATATGCTTTGCATTGTGGATCAAGCATAAAACACCGTTTTTGTCTTAGTGTCATGCACATTCGTCAAAAAATGCAGTCCTAGATGTGTTATTCAGACTAGTACTTATCGGCGGATGGGGGCTCCAGTTTGCACGCAAGTCTGTTTCAACTAGGTTGAGGTGTGTGCAAAGTATTGTCACCATCGGATATGATTTGCATGGTTGATCACGCATTATACACCGTTTTTTCCCTAGTGGTATGCACATCCGCAAAAAAACACGCCCTTAGGTATGTTATCTGACCAAGTACTTATCGGATGGGTGTACCTCTTTGACAACATTTTAATACCACCGAGGTTGAGGTATAAGAAAAGTATTATGCCCATCGGATATGCTTTGCATAGTCGATCGAGCATTAAATACCATTTTTGCCTTAGTGCCATGCACATCCGTAAAAAAACACGCTGCTAGGTGTGTTATCCGATCAAGAACTTATGCGATGGGAATGCCACTTTGCATGTGAGTCAATTACACCTAGTTGAAGATGTGTGCAAAGTATCGTGCCCATCCGATATGCTTTGCATGGTTGATCGAGCATTAAATACCATTTTTGCCTTAGTGCCATGCACATCCGTAAAAAAACAAGCTGCTAGGTGTGTTATCTGATCAAGCACTTATGCGATGGGCGTGCCACTTTGCATGTAAGTCAATTACACCTAGTTGAAGGTGTGTACAAAGTATTGTGTTCATCGGATATGCTTTGTATTGTCGATCAAGCATAACACACCGTTTCTGCCTTAGTGTCATGCACAACAATATAAAAATACGGCCATAGGTGTGATATTCAAATAAGCACTTATCAGATGGGGGATCCACTTTGCACGCAAGTTTGTTTCAACTACATTGAGGTGCATGCAACGTATTGTCACCATCGGATATGATTTGCATGGTCGATCACGCATTATACACCATTTTTTTCCTAATGATATGCACATCCGCAAAAAAACATGCCATTAGGTGTGTTATCTGACCAAGTACTTATCGGATGGGTGTGCCTCATTGAGAACATTTCAATACCACCTAGGTTGAGGCATACAAAAAGTTTTGTGCCCATCGGATATCATTTGCATGGTCGATCGAGCATTAAATACTTTTTTTACTCTAGTGTCATGCACATCCGTCAAAAAACACGCTGCTAGGTATGTTATCCGATCAAGCACTTATGGGATGGGCGTGCCACTTTGCATGTAAGTCTATTCCATAAGTTTGAAGGTGTGTGCAAAGTATTGTGCCCATCGGATATGCTTTGCATGGTCGATCGAGCATTAAATACCATTTTTGCCTTAGTGCCATGCACATCCGTAAAAAAACACGCTGCTAGGTGTGTTATCTGATCAAGCACTTATGCGATGGGCGTGCCACTTTGCATGTAAGTCAATTACACCTAGTTGAAGGTGTGTGCAAAGTATTGTGTTCATCGGATATGCTTTGCATTGTCGATCAAGCATAACACACCGTTTTTGCCTTAGTGTCATGCACAACCATATAAAAACACGGCCATAGGTGTGTTATTCAAATAAGTACTTAACCGATGGGGGCTCCACTTTACACACAAGTCCTTTTTAACTACATTGAGGTGCGTGCAAAGTATTGTCACCATCGGATATGATTTGCATGGTCGATCACGCATTATACACCATTTTTTTCCTAATGATATGCACATCCGCAAAAAAACATGCCATTAGGTGTGTTATCTGACCAAGTACCTATCGAATGGGTGTGCCTCATTGAGAACATTTCAATACCACCTAGGTTAAGGTGTACGAAAAGTTTTGTGCCCATCGGATATGCTTTGCATGGTCGATCGAGCATTAAATACTATTTTTGCTCTAGTGTCATGCACATCCGTCAAAAAACACGTTGCTAGGTATGTAATCCAATCAAGCACTTATGGGATGCGCGTGCCGCTTTGCATATAAGTCTATTCCACCTAGTTGAAGGTGTGTGCAAAGTATCATGCCCATCGGATATGCTTTGCATGGTGGATCGAGCATTAAATACCATTTTTGCCTTAGTGCCATGCACATCCGTAAAAAAACACGCTGCTAGGTGTGTTATCTGACCAATTACTTATCGGATGGGTGTGCCTCATTGCGAACATTTCAATACCACCTAGGTTGAGGCGTACGAAAAGTTTTGTGCCCATCGGATATGCTTTGCATGGTCGATCGAGCATTAAATACTATTTTTGCTCTAGTGTCATGCACATCCGTCAAAAAACACGCTGCTAGGTATGTTATCCGATCAAGAACTTATGGGATGGGCGTGCCACTTTGCATGTAAGTCGATTCCACCTAGTTGAAGGTGTGTGCAAAGTATTGTGTCCATCGGATATGCTTGGCATTGTCGATCAAGCATAAAACACCGTTTTTGCCTTAGTGTCATGCACAACCATGAAAAAACACGGTCCTAGGTGTATTATTCAAACTAGTACTTATCAGATAAGGGCTCCAATTTGTACGCAAGTCCGTTTCCACTAGGTTGAGGTGTGTGCAAAGTATTGTCACCATCGAATATGATTTGCATGGTTGATCACGCATTATACACCGTTTTTTTCCTAGTGGTATGCACATCCGCAAAAAAACACGCCCTTAGGTATGTTATCTGACCAAGTACTTATCGGATGGGTGTGCCTCTTTGACAACATTTTAATACCACCTAGGTTGAGGTATGAGAAAAGTATTATGCCCATCGCGGATATGCTTTGCATGGTCGATCGAGCATTAAATACCATTTTTGCCTTAGTGCCATGCACATCCGTAAAAAAACACGCTCCTAGGTGTGTTATCCGATCAAGCACTTATGCGATGGGAATGCCACTTTGCATGTAAGTCAATTCCACCTATTTGAAAGTGTGTGCAAAGTATTGTGCCCATCAGATATCCTTTGCATGGTCAATCGAGTATTAAATACTATTTTTACTCTAGTGTCATGCACATCTGTCAAAAAACACACTGCTAGGTATGTTATCCAATCAAGCACTTATGGGATGGGCGTGCCACTTTGCATGTAAGTTGATTCTACCTAGTTGAAGGTTTGTGCAAAGTATTGTGCCCATCGGATATGTTTTACATTGTCGATCAAGCATAAAACACCGTTTTTGCCTTGGTGTCATGCACAACCATGAAAAAACACGGTCCTAGGTGTATTATTCAAACTAATACTTATCGGATGGGGGCTCCAGTTTGCACACAAGTCCGTTTCCACTAGGTTGAGGTGTGTGCAAAGTATTGTCACCATCGGATATGATTTGCATGGTTGATCACGCATTATACACCGTTTTTTCCCTAGTGGTATGCACATCCGCAAAAAAACACGCCCTTAGGTATGTTATCTGACCAAGTACTTATTGGATGGGTGTGCCTCTTTGACAACATTTTAATACGACCTAAGTTGAGGTATAGGAAAAGTATTATACCCATTGGATATGCTTTGCATGGTCGATCGAGCATTAAATACTATTTTTGCCTTAGTGCCATGCACATCCGTAAAAAAACACACTACTAGGTGTGTTATCCGATCAAGCACTTATGCGATGGGAATGCCACTTTGCATGTAAGTCAATTCCACCTAGTTGAAGGTGTGTGCAAAGTATCGTGCCAATCGGATATGCTTTGCATGGTCGATCGAGCATTAAATACCATTTTTGCCTTAGTGCCATGCACATCGGTAAAAAAACACACTTCTACGTGTGTTATCTGATCAAGCACTTATGCGATGGGCGTGCCACTTTTCATGTAAGTCAATTCCACTTAGTTGAAGGTGTGTGAAAAGTATTGTGCCCATCGGATATGCTTTGCATGGTCGATCGACCATTAAATACTATTTTTGCTCTAGTGTCATGCACATCCGTAAAAAAACACGCTGATAGGTATGTTATCCAATCAAGAACTTATGGGATGGGCGTGCCACTTTGCATGTAAGTCAATTCCACCTAGTTAAAGGTGTGTGCAAAGTATTGTGCCCATCGGATATGCTTTGCATGGTTGATCGAGCATTAAATACCATTTTTGCCTTAGTGCCATGCACATCCGTAAAAAAACACGCTGCTAGGTGTGTTATCTGATCAAGCACTTATGGGGGCTCTAGTTTGCACGCAAGTCCGTTTCAACTAGGTTGAGGTGTGTGCAAAGTATTGTCACCTTCGGATATGATTTGCATGGTTGATCAAGCATAACACACCGTTTTTGCCTTAGTGTCATGCACAACCATATAAAAACACGGCCATAGGTGTGTTATTCAAATAAGTACTTATCAGATGGGGGCTCCACTTTGCACGCAAGTCCGTTTTAACTACATTGAGGTGCGTGCAAAGTATTGTCACCATCGGATATGATTTGCATGGTCGATCACGCATTATACACCGTTTTTTCCCTAGTGGTATGCACATCCGCAAAAAAACATGCCCTTGGGTATGTTATCTGACCAAGTACTTATCGGATGGATGTGCCTCTTTGACAACATTTTAATAACAACTAGGTTGAGGTATAGGAAAAGTATTGTGCCCATCGGATATGCTTTGCATGGTCGATCGAGCATTAAATACCATTTTTGCCTTAGTGCCATGCACATCCGTAAAAAAACACGCTGCTAGGTGTGTTATCTGATCAAGCACTTATGCGATGGGAATGCCACTTTGCATGTAAGTCAATTCCACCTAGTTGAAGGTGTGTGCAAAGTATCGTGCCCATCGGATATGCTTTGCATGGTCGATCGAGCATTAAATTCCATTTTTGCCTTAGTGCCATGCACATTCGTAAAAAAACACGCTGCTAGGTGTGTTATCTGATCAAGCACTTATGCGATGGGCGTGCCACTTTGCATGTAAGTCAATTCCACCTAGTTGAAGGTGTGTGCAAAGTATCGTGCCCATCGGATATGCTTTGGATTGTCGATCAAGCATAACACACTGTTTTCGCCTTAGTGTCATGCACAACCATATAAAAACACGGCCATAGGTGTGTTATTCAAATAAATACTTATCAGATGGGGCCTCCACTTTGCACGCAAGTCCTTTTTAACTACGTTGAGGTGCATGCAAAGTATTGTCACCATAGGATATGATTTAGATGGTCGATCACGCATTATACATCATTTTTTCCCTAATGATATGCACATTCGTAAAAAACACGCCATTAGGTGTTATCTGACCAAGTACTTATCGGATGGGTGTGCCTCATTGAGAACATTTCAATACTACCTAGGTTGAGGAGTACGAAAAGTGTTGTGCCCATCAGATATCCTTTGCATGGTCGATCGAGCATTAAATTCTATTTTTACTCTAGTGTCATGCACATCCGTCAAAACACGCTACTAGGTAAGTTATCAGATCAAGCACTTATGGGATGGGCGTGCCACTTTGCATGTAAGTCAATTCTACCTAGTTGAAGGTGTGTGCAAAGTATTGTACCCATCGTATATGCTTTGCATTGTCGATCAAGCATAAAACACCGTTTTTATCTTAGTGTCATGCACATTTGTAAAAAAACGCAGTCCTAGATGTGTTATTCAAACTAGTACTTATCGGATGGGGGCTCTAGTTTGCCCGCAAGTCCGTTTCAACTAGGTTGAGGTGTGTGCAAAGTATTGTCACCTTCAGATATGATTTGCATGGTTGATCAAGCATAACACGCCGTTTTTGCCTTAGTGTCATGCACAACCATATAAAAACACGGCCATAGGTGTGTTATTCAAATAAGTACTTATCAGATGGGGGCTCCACTTTGCACGCAAGTCCTTTTTAACTACATTGAGGTGCGTGCAAAGTATTGTCACCATCGCATATGATTTGCATGGTCGATCACGCATTATACACCGTTTTTTCCCTAGTGGTATGCACATCCGCAAAAAAACACGCCCTTGGGTATGTTATCTGACCAAGTACTTATCGGATGGATGTGCCTCTTTGACAACATTTTAATAACAACTTGGTTGAGGTATAGGAAAAGTATTATGTCCATCGGATATGCTTTGCATGGTCGATCGAGCATTAAATACCATTTTTGCCTTAGTGCCATGCACATCCGTAAAAAAACACGCTGCTAGGTGTGTTATCCGATCAAGCACTTATGCGATGGGAATGCCACTTTGCATGTAAGTCAATTCCACCTAGTTGAAGGTGTGTGCAAAGTATCGTGCCCATCGGATATGCTTTGCATGGTCGATCGAGCATTAAATTCCATTTTTGCCTTAGTGCCATGCACATCCGTAAAAAAACACGCTGCTAGGTGTGTTATCTGATCAAGCACTTATGCGATGGGCGTGCCACTTTGCATGTAAGTCAATTCCACCTAGTTGAAGGTGTGTGCAAAGTATCGTGCCCATCAGATATGCTTTGCATTGTCGATCAAGCATAACACACTGTTTTTGCCTTAGTGTCATGCACAACCATATAAAAACACGGCCATAGGTGTGTTATTCAAATAAATATTTATCATATGGGGGCTCCAATTTGCACGCAAGTCCGTTTTAACTATGTTGAGGTGCGTGCAAAGTATTGTCACCATCGGATATGATTTGCATGGTCGATCACGCATTATACATCATTTTTTTCCTAATGACATGCACATTCGCAAAAAAACACGCCATTAGGTGTGTTATCTGACCAAGTACTTATCGGATGGGTGTGCCTCATTGAGAACATTTCAATACCACCTAGGTTGAGGCGTACGAAAAGTTTTGTGCCCATCGGATATCCTTTGCATGGTCGATCGAGCATTAAATACTATTTTTACTCTAGTGTCATGCACATCCGTCAAAAAACACGTTTCTAGGTATGTTATAGGATCAAGCACTTATGGGATGGGCATGCCACTTTGCATGTAAGTCGATTCTACCTAGTTGAAGGTGTGTGCAAAGTATTGTGCCCATCGGATATGCTTTGCATTGTCGATCAAGCATAAAACACCATTGTTGCCTTAGTGTCATGCACAATCGTCAAAAAACATGATCATAGGTGTATTTTTCAAACAAGTACTTATCGGATGGGGATGACACTTTGCACACAAGTCAATACTGCCTAGGTTGAGGAACGTGTAAAGTCTTGTGTCCATTGGATATGCTTTGCATAGTCTGTCTCACATGATACACCATTTTGTTGCTAGTGTTATGCACAATCGTCATAAAATACATAGGAGTTGTGTTATCCGAACAAGTACTTATGAGATGGGTGCACCACTTTGTATGCAAGTCAATAAGACCTAGGTTGAGGAGTGTACAAAGTTTTGTGCCCATTGGAGAAATGTAGATGCGATAATATTAGAAAATTCTCGGTATATGTATATGTGTGTGTGTGTGTGGCAAACAATTTTGGCACAAAGTAAACACCTAGTGCACAAATTATGCACTTCATACCTTGAGTAAATAAGCTTGTTGATGAGGATAAATATGCCCTTGAATAAAAGCACAGTTGTTGTATGACCACAATAGGATCGCTTTGACACCTGTGATTTTGCCCATATGTAAGTTTACAAATAGTATAAAAAATCATGTAATAATATATTAATAGTTTGCAAATGTGTATAGCAAGTGAGTAATGGGAAGTGGAAGTGGGAATGAGGAGGGAGGAGTGGAATAGGATAGGGAAGTAATAAGGGTGTATGATAATAAGTATAAAAAATAGTATAATAATATATTAATAGTTTTTAAATGGCAAGTGAGTAATGGGAAGTGGAAGTGAGAGTGGGGAGGGAAGAATGGAATGGGAGAGGGGAAGGTAATAGGGGAGTAGGCTAATAAGGGAGTGAAATGAGTGAGGAAGTTAATAGGGGATGAAAAAGAGGAGGGTGAGATGGGGAAATATGGGATTTTGGGAAATGGGAGGAGTATGGGACGTGGTGGAAATGTGGGATGGGAGTGGTGGCAATGGGGAGGAAGAAGAAATGGATGGATGGGAGGAGGGCTAATGGATGAGGGATGGGGGTTCAATAGGAGAGGGGGAGTAATGGGAGCCAATGGGAGAGGAGATAAATGAAAAGCCAATAGGAGAGAGGGGAGGAATGGAAAGCCAATAGGAGAGGAGGAGGAAAACCTAATTTTTCTTATATATAGTCTTCCTTCATTCATTCATTCTCCCCTCATTTCATTCAAGCAAGAAAGCAAGGACGATCAAGAGAGCAAGGAAGGAAGAGCAAGAAAGCAAGAAAGAGCAAACTTACAAACTGTTTCCAGGTACTTGCAAACTTTTTTTTCTAGTTTCTTTTTTAAAATTTGAAGAGAGAGAAACTAGAGAGAGAAAGGTTCAGGGGAGGGGAGGGAGGGGAGGGAGGAGGAAGGGAGGGGAGGAAGAGGGTGGGAGGGGAGGGAGGAGGAAGGGAGGGGAGGAAGGGGCGAAGAGGGAGGTGGGTGGGAGGGAAGGGGGTGGGAGGGGAGGCTGGCGCGGCGGGTGGGAGGGAAGCGGGTGGCGGCTGAGAGGGGGGTGGGGAGGGCGGCTGAGAGGAGGGGGGAGCGGCTGAGAGGGGGAGGGGGGGGGGCATGGCTGAGAGGGGGGTGGGGAGGGCGGCTGAGAGGAGGGGGGAGTGGCTGAGAGGGGGAGGGGGGGGGCGCGACTGAGAGGGGGAGGGGGGGGGTGCGGCTGAGGGGGGGAGGGGGGGGGAGGGTGAAGAGGGGGGGTTGGCGGCTGTGGCCGCCAGCCCGGGAGGGTGGGGGAGCGGCTGAGGGGGGGTGAGGGTGAAGAGGTGGGGGAGCGGCTGAGAGGAGGGGGGAGCGGCTGAGAGGGGGAGGGGGGGGCACGGCTGAGAGGGGGAGGGGTGGGGGCGCGATTGAGGGGGGGAGGGGGGGGGAGGGTGAAGAGGGGGGGCTGGCGGCCAGGAGCGGCTGAGAGGGGGAGGGGGGGGCGCGACTGAGAGGGGGAGGGGGGGGGGCGCGGCTGAGGGGGGGAGGGGGGGGGAGGGTGAAGAGGGGGGGCTGTCAGCCGCGGCCGCCAGCCCAGGGAGGGGGAGGGGTTGCGAAGGGGGGGGGGAGGGTGAAGAGGGGGGGGCTGGGTGAGAGGAGGTGGGGGGGCTGGCGGCTGCGGCCGCCAGCCAGGGAGGGTGAAGGGGGGGGGGGATGGGTGGGTTGCGAAGGGGGGGGGAGAGTGAAGAGGGGGGGGCTGGGTGAGAGGAGGGGGGGGGGCTGGCGGCTGCGGCTGCCAGCCCAGGGAGGGTGAAGAGAGGGGGGGATGGGTGAGAGGAGGGGGGGGGGCTGGCGGCTGCAGCCGCCAGCCCCAGGGAGGGGTTGCGGAGGGGGGGCTGGGTGAGAGGAGGGGGGGGGCTGGCAGCCGCGGCCGCCAACCCAGGGAGGGGGAGGGGTTGTGAAGGGTGGGGGAGCGGCTGAGGGGGGGGGAGGGTGAAGAAGGGGGGGGGCTGGCGGCCGCGGCCACCAGCCCAGGGAGGGGGAGGGGTTGCGAAGGGGGGGTTGGGGGGGGGGGTTGCGAATGAGAGGAGGGGGGGGGCTGGCGACCGCGGCCGCCAGCCCAGGGTTGCGAAGGGGGGGAGGGTAAAGAGGGGGGGAGGGGCGGGGGGGCTAGCGGCCGCGGCCGCCAGCCTAGGGAGGGGGAGGGGTTGCGAAGGGGGGGGGGAGGGTGGGGGAGCGGCTGAGGGGGGGAGGGGGGGGTAAAGAGGGGGGGGCTGGCGGCCGCGGCCACCAGCCCAGGGTTGCGAAGGGGGGGAGGGTAAAGAGGGGGGGGCTGGGTGAGAGGGGGGGGGGGCTGGCGGCCGCGGCCGCCAGCCTAGGGAGGGGGAGGGGTTGCGAAGGGGGGGGGGAGGGTGCGGGAGCGGCTGAGGGGGGGAGGGGGGGGTAAAGAGGGGGGGCTGGCGGCCGCGGCCGCCAGCCCAGGGAGGGGGAGGGGTTGCGAAGGGGGGGGGGGAGGGGTTGCGAAGGGGGGGTTGGGGGGGAGGGTGAAGAGGGGGGGTTGGGTGAGAGGAGGGGGGGGGGCTGGCGGCAGGGAGGGGTTGCGAAGGGGGGGGAGGGTAAAGAGGGGGCGGGGGGATAGGTGAGAGGAGGGGGGGGGGCTAGCGGCCGCGGCTGCCAGCCCAGGGAGAGTGAAGAGGGGGGGGGATGGGTGAGAGGAGGGGGGGAGATGGGTGAGAGGAGGGAGAGTGAAGAGGAGGCGGGGGGCTGGGTGAGAGGAGGGGGGGGGCTGGCGGCCGCGGCCGCCAGCCTAGGGAGAGTGAAGAGGGAGGGGATGGGTGAGAGGAGGGGGGGAGATGGGTGAGAGGAGGGAGGGTGAAGAGGGGGGGGATGGGTGAAAGGAGGGGGGGTGGGAAAGAGTGAAATCTAACCACAGGCTATGAAAAAGAGATAGACCACAAGGACACCGATGACATGGATGATTACCTTGAAGATCATAATGTCCCAGTTGTTGATGATGAAAAGATGGACTTACATGACCCATTCACAGAGAGGTTGGTGGATGAAGACAAATATGATGATGCCCTCTTTGATAATTATGGCTCGCAGGGTTATAAAAAAAGGCCACTACGACAATACTTAGCGGTATGAACTCTCTATTTCTCAACTAAATACAATTTTTAAAATAAGATTTAAATTTAAAGATAATGAATCTAATCTCTCATATTTGTTTACAGGCAATAGAGGGAGAAGAAATGGATGAAGTCAATACGGAGGCACTCCCTTCTACTTCAACAATGCAACCACCTCTAAATTTGATTGAAAAATCAAATTTAGCTGCATTAGATAAAATGGAGAGCTCATTTCAAGTTAAGATCGTTTTGAAACGAGAACCTCAGTATTGAAGCTTTGGTAGAGAGGAGGTTTCAATCCTCTCCAATCCTTTAAAAGAGGTTAATGACAATGTTATCTTGGCCATTCTCAGGTAATGTTTATTTATTTATTGCTACTTCAATAAGCTAACATTTGTTTATTTATTCACAGTTCAGTTATATATCAGTTTCCTAGTGCAGAATGCAAATCAATTCTATGAGCTAATGTTTGTTTATTTCTTGGTGCAGTGTAGTTATTTCTCAACTTCCTAGTACAGTGCAGCATCGTGTCTACATGCTCGATGCTCTCCTTTCTTCTATTCTTAGCTCTCCTCAAAAGACTATAGAAGATGTTTGTACTTGGTTAAGCCCTTTGAATTTAGATGGGGTGCGAGTCATCTTAATGCCTTATCATGAGGCGTAAGTATCAACTCTAACCTTATTTTTACTATTTCTTTGGCAAGTTTGTGTAAAACAATAATCATTTTTATTCTGGTTGTGTAGCTCACATTGGAGTCTGATCTTCTGGGACCTTGAACTCAACCATTTATGGTTTGTGAATTCAATAGAAGGCTATCATGCCAACTCCCCAAGGTAATTATTCTCTTAATATTTTTGATACTTTCTTATTTTGTATCTTATGATCATGACATATTAATATATTTCATATGTCATGCTGGACAGTGCTGCATATCGGCTAGAATCTGCTGTCAGAACAACCACGGAGCAACAAGATCAAGTAGAATTCAAAAGACGTCTGCCAGTGGAGAAAAAAGATGGACACAACTGTGGGTGGAGAGTCGCCTACAACTGCATGTTGTTTCTTAGAGAGATTTTTGATTTGGAGTTACCAGTCAAAATGGAATCATATACAGAAGCTGATCTGCTAGCATTTCGGGCTGAGAGTATTCAGCATCTAATTACTACCATTGGGAAACAACATGAAAATATGACTACATTGCAGCATGTATAAAACCTTATCTTTATACTTGTATACTTGTTCCAGCCTTTAATTGGGATGTATAAATCTCATAACTTTTTTATATTTTCTTCCAAAAGGAGAAGAGAATGAGTTTAATGAAAGCATGCTATCTTTATACTTTTATAATTATTTAAACCATTAATTTTATTTGGGATGTGTAAATCTCATAACTTGTCTAATGAAAGCATGCTATCTTTATACTTCTATGATTATTTAAACCATTATTTTTATTTGGGATGTGTAAATCTCATAACTTTTTAAATTTTTCATCCAAGAGAAGGAGAGACTCACTCTAATGAAAGCGTGTATGAAACCTTTTTAAATTTTTGCTCCAAGCAGAGGAGAGACTTACACTAATGAAAGCATGTATGAAACCTTATCTGCTTGTTTAAGCCTTTATTTGGGATGTGTACATCGCATAACTTTTTTATATTTTTATGGCAGAAGGAGGATGTGGAGGACATAGCAAATGAAGAAGAATACGATGTAGACTACTCCCTCAATAAGATGAGTCATAAAAATATGAATCTATTGGAGCAGAAGAAGTTCATTCACTGCTATGTTGTTAATTCGACAACAACCTCATTGTTTTGAATTTGGTGAAGAAGAGATTTCAATCCTCTTGAATCCTAAGAATGAGGTTAATGTCAAAGTCATTACAACCATCCTCAGGTTTGATGCATCCTTTCCTTGGCTTTATACTTTGCTTATTTTGATTAAACCCAAGAAGCTAATACTTTTTTTTTTAATATAGTAATGTTATAGCAAATTTTCCGCAAAATATACAAAGCGTTTCATATATGCTCGATCCTCGTATTTCGGAAGTGCTTAGCAACAAAGAAGAAACCATAGAGAATGTTTGCAAGTGGTTGAAGCACATTCCTATGAATGACGCACGAGTTATTTTTACAGCATATTATGAGAAGTAAGCATCAAACCCTACTTGTTTTTTCTATTGCATTGCTAAAATTGTCTCAAACACAGTAATTATTCTTTATTGATAATGCAGCTCACATTGGAGTCTGGTAGTCGTGGACATCCTTGCGAAGAAGTGCTTCTTTGCAAACTCAATGACATCCGTCCATGGCAATGTGTTAGAGTAAGTATAGACTACACTCGTTGTCACTTCTTAACATGTAGATTGATATGCAATGCACATATTCACTGTTGTTATATGTTTTGATATGCAGATCAGCTCAAAAATTAGTAGATGCTATCGACATAGTAATGCGGCAATGTGACTTGGCACAACAAATAGAGTATATAACATGTCAGGTATCACATCAAGATAATAGCCACATCTATAATTGTGGATGGAGGGTGGGCTACAATTGCTTTTTGGTACTTGGTCAAATTTTTGAGATGCAAAATGACACCACACTATCAACATATACGGATTTGCATCTCTATGCATTTATAACATGTACCATTCGAGCAATCATTGATTGCGAAATGAATGCCATCAAAGAGTCAAAGAGGATAGATGACCTCAACTCTACAAACATGGCTTCATTAAAAGAATTGGGAAGCTCTTTTAATGTTAGGGTTATGATTCAACATAGACCTCAGTATCTTGAATTTGGGGGAGAAGAGATTTCAATTCTCTCTAGAGCTTCAAATGAGGTCAATAACAATGTTATGATGGCCATTCTCAGGTTTGATACAAACTTTTTCTCTACTTGATAATTCAATATTTTGATTTAATCTAATAAGCTAATAAGCTAATCTTCATTTATTTTGATTAAATCTAATAAGCTAATATTCATTTATTTGTTGGTGCAGTATAGTTATCTCACGATTTGGTAGAGTCGTACAAAATCGTGCGTATATGTTGGATTCCCTCCTTTCTCCTATACTTAGCGATAGCAGAAAGACAATAGCCGATGTTTGTAAATTATTATAGCCTTTACATTTACATGGCGTGCGAGTCCTATTTATGGCATATCATGAGATGTAAGTATCATGGCAACCTTTATTTTCATCTTATACTGGCAACATTGTGTTAAATAATAATGGTTCTTAATTATTCGTGTAGGGAACATTGGAGTCTGGTGGTTTGGAACCTTGAAGACAACTATTGTTGGTTTGTTAACTCGATTGCAGGCTTTCATGGCTCAGTGCAAACGTAAGTATTCTATTAATCTGTTGTTACTTCTATATTATGTACCTTATGTGATAGATACACTAAGTTTTTTTAATATGTCACGATGAGCAGGTTGATTGAGAAGTTGGTATCTGCTATCAGAGAAACAGGACAGTACAAAGACTCGGTAGACTTCCAAAAGCGTTTAGTAGTAGAGCAGGAAGATGGGCATAGTTGTGGGTGGAGAGTTGCCTACAACTGCATGTTGATTTTCAAAGAAATTTTCTCACTTAAGCCACAGATCTCATCGGAAGACTCTTTGGAGCTCAAATATTCAGAGGAGGATATACAATTGTTTAGGGCTGAAATCATTCGAGACCTAATTGCTGCCATTAGAATACAACGTGCAACTGAAGCAATATCAGAGCTTCCCTTTAAGGAAGAGGAGACTGAGTCTACTATGAAAGCACTGCATACTACAAAAGAAGTAGAGACCCAATGTACACCTACAGCACCACAGCCTCCACTGGAAGCATCAGAAGAGTTGCCACCGCCTTCGCTTGCATTTAAGGAAGATGGTACTGAGTCTACTCCGAAAGCACTACATACTACAAAAGAAGTAGAGACCGAGTGTACATCTACAGCACCACAGCCTCCATTGGAAGCATCCGAAGAGTTGCCAGAGTCTCCACTAGAAGCATCACAAGAGTTGTGATGCATGTATGATGTTGTGTTTGTAGTTTTTGTTGATTATACACCAATTTGTGACTTATTACTTAAGTGGCATAATCATGATATTTATATAATTTCTTTATGCACACAATTTTATGATATGAATGTGTGATGATGTGATTATTTGGAAATAAATCCTTGTGTGATGAGAATTCTGATATGAATATGTGATGATGTAATATTTGTAATATATTTATTTCATGCACACAATTTTATGATATGAATGTGTGATGATGTGATTATTTCAAAATAAATCCTTGTGTGATGAGAATTTTGATATGAATATGTGATGATGTAATATTTGTAATATATTTCTTCATGCACACAATTTTATGATATGAATGTGTGATGATGTGATTATTTGGAAATAAATCCTTGTGTGATGAGAATTTTATTCAGTTGGACAGTCTCCACTCACTTAAAGTAGAGCATTCACAATGCTTCTCTCACTTTATTCCAACCCTTATCCTTATCATCTCCACTCACTTAAAGTAGAGCATTCAATCTCCACTCGCTTTATTCCAACCCTTATCATAGTGAACACATCGTGCCACTCACTTTATTCCAACCCTTATCCTTATCGTAGTGAACACATCATGCCTTAGTGCACTTGTATTCTTCCATCCTAGTCCTTCCACAAACACTCTCTTATTTCTTACATCCTAGTCCTTCTGAGTAACTTGTATTCTTCTATCCTAGTCCTTCCGCAAACACTCTCAGAGTCTTCTTTCATCCATCCTGATAACCAAGTATTCTTCTATCCTAGTTCTTCCACAAACACTCTCTTCTTTCATCCATCCTAGTGCTTCTCATTAACTTGTATTCTTCTTGTATTCTTCTATCCTCGTCCTTCCGCAAACACTCTCAAAGTCTTATTTCATCCATCCTGATAACCAAGTATTCTTCTATCCTAGTTCTTCCGCAGACACTCTCTTCTTTCTTGCATCCTAGTGCTTCTCATTAACTTGTATTCTTCTTGTATTCTTCTATCCTAGTCCTTCCGCAAACACTCTCAGAGTCTTCTTTCATCCATCTTGATAACCAACAAGTATTCTTCTATCCTAGTTCTTTCGCAGACACTCTCTTCTTTCTTGCATCGTAGTCCATCTCCCTTTCTTTATCATCTCCCCACCCATGGATGTCCTTGGCATTGTCGAAGACGTGGAGTTCGGAATTAACAATCTCAAAGAATGGATTGCTGACCAAGGAGCACAGAGAGAGGCCAGAATTCGACAAGGTTCTCCTTTGACACACATGGAGAGAGAGGAATTTGCTGCACAAAGGCACGCAGAGAGGGAGGAGACTCTCAAGATTGCAGACAGTGAAAGACTTCTAAGACGTATGATAAAAGCACGACAAGATCTATTAGACTTCTTAAGTAACCTACGTTATCGCAGCTCTCGTCATGGGCGATTTGATGCGGATGCTGAGAGAACAATAAGAGCCTCTCAGAGAAATTATAAAGAAACAATTTGTGATTGCTTAAACTTCTTCTTCACATGTAATTATGTTGAGGATACAGCTGTGGAGGTAGTGAAGGATTGGGTTGTTGAGAAGATAAGAGAGACCAATGATGAGATCTTCTAGACTTAGATAAGAGAGACTGTATTAAGGTGTTTTTTGACACCATATGGCTTTGTATTAAGGTGTATTAAGGTGTTTTTTGACACCATATGGCTTTGTATTAAGGTGTTTTTTGACACCATATGGCTTTGAGTAATATGATCTACTTCTTGTACAAATGTGATGTTAAGATGATGTTAAGAGAGACTGTATTAAGGTGTTTTTTGACACCATATGGCTTTGAGTAATATGATCTACTTCTTTACAAATGTGATGTGCTCTTTTTGAAATGTACTCTAGTTTTCATAACATGTCACGCCATTTTTTCTAATTTGATTTTTTAAAATCTTACTTTTTTGTCTCTTTTAACAATGTGATGTACTCTATTTTTAACATCTCACGTCATTTGTTCTAATTTGATTTTTTTAAATCTTCCTTTTTGACTCAATGTTTTGTTTTATAAGAGCCTCTTTTTTTGAAATGTTTTATCCAGAATTATCTCACAAAATGAATTTGGACAGTGCAAGAGTCCAAAATTAATGAAATAGGTGTTAGCAAAAAATTTTAGGTGTATTTTATGAAAAAGAAAAGTGAAGTGTTTGGGCATTTCAAAGCTTTTAAAGCTATGGTTGAAAAAGAAACAAGCTTGCAAATAAAATGCCTAAGGTCAGATGGAGGGGGAGAGTACCTCTCAAATGAGTTTGCAAGGTTCTTGCAAGAGCATGGCATAAAGCAGCAATATTCATGTAGTCATATCCCACAGCAAAATGGACTTGCAAAAAGGAAAAATAGGCATATTGGAGAGGTATCTCATGCCATGCTCAACAAAAACGACCTGCCAAATTATTATTGGGCTGAAGCAGTTGTTACAGTAGTCTACATAATGAATAGGACTCCCACTACAGCAATACATGGCATGACACCAGAGGAGAGGTATACTAGTAGGAAACCATATATTTCTCATTTGAAAGTTTTTGGTTGCATTGCCTATGTTCATGTGCTAGATGAGTTGAAATCCAAGTTGGATCCAAAGGCTGAGAAGTGCATCTTTATTGGTTATTCTCTGTAGCAGAAAGGGTATAGATGCTATAACCCTTCTACTCATAAGTTTACAGTGAGCAAAGATGTTTTTTTATGAGATGAGCAGCTGGTATAAACCAGTAAATGTGATTGATGATGTAGATGCACAAAATGGTAATGCTGCACAGAATTCACAATAGCAATCACAAAATATTAGTGGACATGTAGTGTCCTCTAGCAGTGGTTCACATACTTCGCCATGGATAGGCAAATTGAGATCAGGAGGATCTCCTCAAAGTAATGCAGATAGTGCTATGCAAGTATCACAAAAAGAAAAAGAGAAAGTAGATCAGCCCATGGTTGATGTGAATGCAGGTCACTCTTATGTGGATGGTGAATCCAGTGGCTCAGAGCAGAGCCTTGATGATGAGTTGGGTATTCCTTACATTGTTACACCTAGAGTTAAAAAAACAAGGGATGTTTTGAGAGCACCTGGTAGTGAGCCTATTTTGCACAAGTCTACTAGAGTTAAGTATCTTGTGGATAGGCTGAAATATGATGGATTTATAGCCATTCACTATGCCTATATGGTCAAAGTGATACAAGAACTAGAACCCACTTCTTTTGACCAAGCCATGGGAAAAGAAAAATGGGAGAAAGCCATGGATGAAGAAATGGATGCCTTGGAAGCAAATGCTACATGGGAATTGGTGCCTTTTCCTAAAGACAAGAATGTAATTGCTTGCAAGTGGGTTCATAAGGTGAAGCACAATGCAGATGGTTCTGTGAACAGATACACTTAGGCAAGATTAGTTGTCAAGGTGTATGCACAGACATATAGCATTGATTATGAAGAAACATTCAGTCCGGTTATAATGATGGCAACCGTAAGAGTAGTCATTGCTATGGCTGCATCAAAGGGATGGTCTTTACATCAGATGGATGTAAAGTATGCTTTCTTGCATGGTGATTTGCAAGAAGAGGTCTATATGGAGCAGCCACTAGGTTATGTTCATGTTGTTCATCCTGAGTTTGTTTGCAGGTTGAAGAAAGCCTTGTATGGCTTGAAGCAAGCACCCAGAGCATGGTATGACAAGATAGGATAGTATCTTGTCACTATTAGATTTCAAATTTCCAAGGCAGATTTCTCACTTTATGTGAGAAAAACAGAGAAAGGCATTATGCTACTTGTCATTTATGTTGATGATTTGATCATCACAGGTGATAGTGATGAAGATATCCTTCATGTGAAAATGCTATTGAAGCAGAAGTTTGAGATGAAGGATTTGGGAGAGGTGTGTTATTTCTTGGGAATTGAGGTGATTAGATCCACAAGTCAGATATGGCTCTTACAGAGGCTATATGGATTGGACATGCTGTCCAAATATCGGATGACATGCTATAAGCCTATTTCAATTCCTTTGGAGCAAAATGTGAAGTTGAGCGTAGATGCAGGTGAGCTTCTGGAAGACCCTACTATGTACAGACGCATAGTAGGAAGCTTGATTTATATGACTATTACGAGGCCAGATTTGAGCTATGCTGTTGGGTAGATAAGTCAGTTTATGTAGGCTCCAAGGAAACCACATTCGGATGCCAGCTAGATGCATACTGAGGTATGTGAGGTCCACATTGCAGTATGGACTCTTTTATGTGATTGGGGTTCAGATACAATTGTATAGATGATCTACCAGTGGATATGTGTTCTCTTTTGGGAGTGTTGCAGTCACTTGGAGTAGTAAGAAACAACTTGCAATTGCCTTGTTGAGCACAGAGGCTAAGTACAGGGGTGCAACAATGGCTGCATGTGAGGCAACTTGGCTGCATAAGGGAAGTAGCAAGCTAAGGGTGTCCACTTTTTGTTCACTCCCCAATCCATAGGAGGTGGAAAAACAAGCTTTTTAGCACACAAAAATGCAAATCTCACCTACTTCCCTATGGATCTAGTCTTTGAAGTCTTCTGACACAACATCACACTTGCTATTGTGCACACAATTGTATAGTCAGATTGAAAATTTGATGCACACACAAAAAATTTCTTTGTGTCACACAGCATGGTTCCAGGGTGGTCACACGTTTGTCACGAACAGAGAGTGTCATATTAAATTCTAAATTTCTCACTCATTTTAGATTAAATGTTATTGAAACTTTGTAAGACTTGGTCTCTTTGCATTATGTAGAGCTTAACTTGATTTATTGGTAATTTTTTGAATGATTTATCTAATTATAAATAATTATTTATAATAAATAAAGTCATAAAATACATGCATTTTAGTAGCACACCACATTTTTTTAGTATTTTGAATAATTAAGCAAATCCAATTCGGTGGAAGGTTAGTAGGCACATAAGGGTGTGTGGTTGAATCATCAAATCCCAAATCCAACGGTTAGATTTAGGAAGATTGAAGTTTAATTTTTACTTTTACTCCTCAAAGGATCAACAAAGAATATTAAAAATAAATCTAGTAATTCTGAAACATGACCAAACATTTCAAAAATGTCAATGTTTTTAGTCCTCTGCATGATGAATAAGAGGAAAAAATTTTGATTAAATTTGAGTAAGGGAAATGTATGATATGGCCTCCATAAGTGAAATCTTTCTTTTGTGGGGGAAAAAGGGCCACCCAAGCCTAATACCAAGACAAGGTAGGCTTGGTATTAGGCTTGGTGAGGTAGGCTAGGAGCATCACCGACCCTAGTGGCAAGCCTTTGGAGTGTGCATGCTACCCATGCGGAAGGCTGAGTCATCAAAATCATGCCACGTTGTTAGACCACGTGGTGCCATGTCATCAAGGAGATGTGACATCACTCCTTGCCATGTCACCTTACATTGCCACACGTGCTACCACATGTGCCACCTCATCATTCCACATCATGAGCCATGTCATCACACCTTGCCACCTTGGCATACCTCGTCAACCTTGCCATGTCACCAATCCCTCCACCTCAATTTGCCATGTCAATCTACCACCTCATGAATGCCAACTCATCATGCCACATCACCTTTCCATGTCATGGAAGAGACTATATTGCCACATCATGACCATGCATGGTGCCACACCAGCCACATGTATACACATCACGATGTGCGAGGCATAGAATACCTCGATCAAGGTATATGACCTGCATGAGGCATAGAATACCTCGATCGAGGTATATGACCGAGGGGTATAGCACTATGACGGAGGGGTATGTGCTATGACTGAGGGGTACCTCGATCGAGGTTTATACCTGCATGAGGCATTGAATACCTCAATCGAGGTATATGATCTGGGCATAGCATACCTCGATCGAGGTATTTGAAGGTACAAAACTAGAATAAAATCAAACGATGCAAATATTCGAAATTAACGTTGGATTCCAGCCAATTAGTTTCAATCTTAGCACCTTCTCCACCAATAATAATGAAGAGCAATCTAGTGGATGAGTTGAGGCTCTCTATAAGACACCACGTTTTGGTTCATTTCACCCATTCTTAGCCATTCTTGCCTCCTCATCACTTTGTCACACCTTCCATCCTACTTTCATTGAGAATGGGTTCTCAAAGCCGTAGAGCTAGTAGACGTGAAAGATGTAGGAATCCCCCCCCAAATCTCATTGACGAGGAGCACAAGCGGAAGGCTCGTGAGCGCAACAAAGCCTCTAGAGCTAGAGCTCGCGCTGCCACCACCAATCCACCTCCACCTCTACCTCTACATCCCACCTCCACCTCCACCTCCACCCCCACCCCCACCCCCACCTCCATTGTCCCCCCATCCTCATCCGCTCCCCTACCTCTAGCCTCCGCCCTTCCCCTAGCCACCTACATTTTGGCCTCCACATCTACCTCTTCCCCCTCCACCCTCCCCTCTCCCCCTCCCCCTCCCCCTCCCCCCGTTCCCTTGGCGCCTCCCTTCCCTCGTCCACCCTACCATCTCCCATTGATCCCCTTGCCCCACCTTGTAGCAACAGTGTTGCTTCATGACGTGACTTGCCGAAGTCCACTATTCGTCGTCCTACTAGCAAGATTGTGCAGTCTTTTTTTTGTGACCTCATGCCAGCTTCACAGTCTTCTCTTCTCACGTCCCTGATTGATCACCCTAACTTGGTAGAGTGTAGGAGGCTTGCTGGTCTTGGTGCACGTAGAGATAGGGTTGTATCTAGTGAGGTCCTTAGCAGTGTTCGACGTTCCTATGCTTCTATTAAGCATAGGAACTCCAGTGATGCCTTGGCAGCACGTCGTGCTATTGTGGCTACCATTAGTAGACCTCATATGATAGGCCATGTGCGTACCGCTTCACGTCTTCTTCAGATTGCACCGTGCACATTGCGAGCAGGCATGATTAGGAGGCAGAGTCTAGAGGATAGTGAGACTGATGCTCTTTGGGCTTCGAGTGGTCGTGCACCTCACAGTGATCGATTGTTGGATGATTCCACTAGGTCCTTCATACAACAGTTTTGGGAGGAGCATTGCAGAGCATCCCCGGTGTTCAAGAAGGCATTGCGGAAGAGGGTGTCACACGATGTGTACATTGAGCATGGTGCATGTTTTTTGGAGTGTACCCAGAATGAGTTGTACACTCAGTTTGTAGAGGCGCACCCGGAGTTCAGGATTGGGCAGAGGTCATTTGAGCGATGCAAGCCATGGTTTGTGCAATGCTCTCAGGAGCGTGACACATGCTGTTGTTGCTACCATGTGGATTTTGGATTGATGTATGACGTATTCCATTCCCTTGATGGTCATAGGGGAGTGGTTCCTACTAGCCCTCGCGACTTCATTCATTCCATATTGTGTACACGAGATGGTGATGCTTTATTCCACTCCCTTGATTGTGTGGAAGGCAGGTGTACTTTGTGTGGTGACTTTGCTAGAGTGCCACGAGTTGCACTAGATACTTGTGATGTGCAGATGGTTCGTTGGCAGCAGTATGAGTATAGTACCTTGACATTAGATGGTGGTGCACAGTCGAGGAGGTTGCAGCTTGTGGGGAAGGAGACACCACGTGTTGTATTCATTGACAGTTTTTGAGGGAAGCTGTACCGCTACATATGCCACTCGCACACTGCGAAATGGGAGGATTGTCAGTTTCGTGCATGTTTGAGGACATTTCCTACAGGGGTGGTTGTCTCAGTGGTGGACTTTGCGAAGAATTACACCTTTGCACCACAGCATGAGATCCAATCGGAGTATTATTTCTTCTAACAGGTGACGTGTGATTGAGTATTGATTTTTTCCCCGCCTCATTATATTGAATTATGTCAATAGTCATATTTTTTTTCAATGCCATATTACAGGTTGCTATATTTGTGCACTTTCTCCTCTCTTTCCTTCTCTTTTTTTCCCTTTTATCCCGACTTTTTCTCTTTTCACTTTCTCTCTTTCTCTCTCTTATCTCCTCTCTTTTTCTATCTTTTTTCTTCTCTCTTTTCTCCTTTTTCTCCTCTCTTTTCTTCTCTTTTCCTCTCTTTCATTCTCTTTTTTCCCATGTGAAGCTTCAATAGCCTACCATTGAGCAAACAAATACAGACTTCTGTCACTCTAATTCAAAGAATGTAGGAGTCTGTAAATGTTTGCTCAATATCAAGCTGTAGGATTCTAAGCTTACTCAATGTCTTACAGGTATTCTAAGCTGTAGGATTAGTGACATGACTTCTTTGTTGCTTTGAGGATCATGATTATTTAAAGCCTATGTATGTCTGAATTGTGATAGGTTGCTCTAGAAGGTGTTGCCTGCACCAAATACCATGCCCACATCAAGAGATGAAGCGAAGAAGATGCTAACAATGGTGGGTATGGATTATGATATCATCCATGCTTGCCGTAATGACTGTATTCTCAAGTTTCATCGTGAGCATGGAGATTTGGCTAGTTGTCCGAAGTGTGGGGAATAACGATATAGATATGACTTGCAGAGTGAGCAAATACTGGTAAAGGTCTTGAGACACTTTCCCATCATTGCAACAATACAGCACATGTTCTGATGCAAATCCATAACGGAGTTGATGACATGGCATGCATCTCATCGGTCCACTGAGAACATGTCGAGGATTCCCGTAGATTGTGTAGCTTGGAAGCACATAGACAATCAGTGGCCGGACTTTGCGAGGGAGCCATGCAACTTACATCTTGGGCTTGCCATGGATGGCGTGAATCCTTTCGGGTTACGCTCAACATCTTGGTTGACATGGCCCGTAGTCTTGGTGAATTACAATATCCCACCATGGCTAACAATAAAGAAGGGACACCTCATGCTTGCACTACTTGTGCCAGGGAAGTACAAGGCCAAAAATATGGACGTATACATGGTGCCTTTGATAGAGGAGTTACAAATCTTATGGAGAGGAGTGCGGGTCTTTGATATTTCCAAAGCTCCTAGATATACAAATGATATTCTCGTCAAGGGTATCTTGATGTAGACCATGCATGACTACCCAGGATATGGAGAGTGCGCAGATACGTGGTTGTGTCTTTACATGTATAATATAGGATTATGCTTTTATGACTCTCTTTCGAATGCATGTCTTATATTAACAGATTCATGCACATGTGCAGGACTTGTTACAAGTGGGTACCATGATTGTCCTATTTGTGGACCGAGTTTGAAATTGCTTGCATGATACTCCAAACATATGAGGAAAAATGTTTATGAAGGTCATGCTCGATACCTTCCGCTGGACCATCTCGCACATGGAGGTCAGCTTGATCCACCACCACCATATTTGAAGGCAAGTGAAGAGGCTATCGATCTTTCACGAGCTTCCTTATTGGGGTCAGTTACAAATCAATCATCTCTTGGATCCCATGCATATCTTCAAGAATGTGGGGGCTACTATTTGGGCACACTTGGTTGGTTCCAAAGACTCAAGTGGAGTGTGAGAAGACTTGCATGCTATGAATAGGATGTCTCGTTTGTGGCCCCAAGTGCGTGCTTCAGGAAAAGTTATCCTCTTGAAAGCAACATTGAACCTCTCTATGACATGACTTCTTTGTTGCTTTGATAGTTCATCCTCCCAATTACAATGAAAGGGTGCTTACAAGAAGATGTTAGAAATGCTATATTCAAGATCAATGGTATTGTGAGATATGCTTGTACTATCAAATCGCAATGATTGCATTTTCTTCAATTTAAGTTGAATAATCTGTAGACTAATTATGAATATATCTTACATGGGCATGTGAAATAGGTGGATATCTCAAAAAGATATCTCCATATAGAGCATCAAGAAGGCTAGGGTGGAATCCATTGAAGCCGTATGCTTTCTTGAGAAGCACTTTCCATCAAGCATTATGACAACTCAAGTGCACTTGCTTGTGCACAGAGTTGATGAGGTGGCCCCATTGTAGGTACCGTTCATAGTCGATGGATGTTTTTTCTCAAGTGGTTTATGAAAACTTTGAAGGGATTTGTACGACAAAGAGCAAGACCAGAAGCAAGCATGGCAGAGGGATGTAAGAGTAATTAGTATATATCACAGAGTTTCTTGCATCAAGGGATCCTGATATGCCGCAAGCTTGGCATAACAAGGATGATGATCGCATTGTTGGCGAGGTTTCCCAAGGAAAAGGGATTGAAAGAAAGATGAGCAAAGAGCAAATGGAGAAATTCAATAAGTTGTGTATCCTCAATAACAAGAGATGCAGAAGTGGATTGAGAGATATGAAGTGGCCAAAGCAGAAAGAATAAATGCAAGGATGACATTCAGAGTAATGTACAGGCGATCGCAACCATATCCATAGGATCTCGCCCTTCTCCCCACTCACATGTCACTTGATTGGCTACAGTTGGCTCTATGTAAAGACGAACGTGATGGAGAGACAACAAACGAGCGCAAGCAAGAGTTATTGTCTGGATGTATGATGCATGTAAGTTTCTTACCTCTTGACATAATTAAGTAATTATTTGTGAAAATATATGCTATAAAATAGATGCATCTTCATTGTTTTAATGATGCTCTTTTACAGTACAAAAGTACAGTGCATTATGGTCATATGGATGACATTTTCGTGTGGAACACATCGATTCAAAGAGTCACATATGATCGTGGAGTCATGGCTAACTTCACACAAGATAGCCTAGCAAGTGCTTCGGATACTAATCTTTTCTCCTCACAGTTGGATTATTGTGGAACCATACACGAAATCTATGAAAATGATTTTAGAAGATTTAGTTTTTTCATTCTTAATGTAAAATGGTTTATAACTATTTACAACGGTCCCCATGTGATAGTGAGAAAGTGAGAAAAGATAGTAGCTGTTTCTTTGCAATAGACTTCACCAAACTTTGGACTGATGAAAGTGATACTTTTGTTCTTCCTGAGCACTGTGAGCAGGTGCATACTAATGATTTCATTAATCGAAGCATTCATTTTTAAAGATCCACATGTACTTAAGCATAATTTCATATATATAACTGATGGCATTTGGCACCCATCTTCAATATAGGTGGTTTTTCATCCGAGTCATTCTAATCCAAGATGGTGGTACATGATCCAAGTTGCACCACGAAGTAAGCAAATTTTTGAAGATAGAGATGTGGATATGAAGATGCGACTACCAATGCCAAATCCAATTGATCCAAATGGATCTAGCGAAGAAGATGAAGATCACAATATGAGGCAAGAGGAAGATGCGCATAATGACATAATATGGGAGGAAGATGGAGATCACAATATTGAGGAAGAAGATGACGATCATCAAGAATCACCACACTTTATTGAAGAACATCATCAAGTACTCTTAGGTGAATGTACAATGCTAGAGTACGATGATGATATAGGAGATCAACTCGATATAGAGTTAGAGATAGACTTGTTTGGCATGTTAGACTTGGCTCAAGATGAAGCCGTTGATGTAAATGCTCTTCATTGATTTTTTTCATCTCAAACTTGGACATGAATATATGGGCTTCAAAGGCTTGATGTACATGCTCTTGTACTTTTATTTTCTCAAAGGATCAAACATGAATGAAAATGAAAACAAATTTGTCATTGGGAAAAACTATCTTTTAAGGTCGGTATGGGAAAAAAAACTTTGTAAAATGTCGCTATAGGAAACTGTCTCAGTGTCGCTATATAACGAGCATTACCAATCTGATAAGCATTGCTATATAGTGACTTTAGGCAAACATCGCTATATAGCGACATTTGCCTAAAGTCGCTATATAGTGACCCTTAACGAAGCCCGCTTCCAATACCGACGATTACCACCATGCACACACTAGACATCAGTACTTAAGTGTCACAATAGGATCTATGTGTAGTAGTGAGATATACAACTGCATTTCTCCTACAACATAAGTCAGAGGCCTTATCAGTATCCAAGCAATATAAAAGTGTTGCAGAACTTCATATTGGTTTTCAGATCAAGACCCTTCGTAGTGACAACAGTGGAGAATATGTTTCTAATCTTGTTAATGATCATTGCATTTAGTGTGGCATTCATTGAGAATATACTATTCCATACTCTCCTCAACAAAATTCTCATGCAGAGCATAAGAATCACACTTCTCTTAATGCTATGCGATGTATTCTCCTTCATTCTAGATTATCTCGAAGCTTTTGGGCAGAAGCACTTCTAACAGCCATATTTGTGCAAAATCATCTTCCTACAATTGCACCTTCTGGTCAAATACCAATCACAGCTTGGATAAGGGAGGCTCCTTTGGTATCACATTTTTGAACTTTTGGTTGCATTGCTTATATTCATGTACAAAAAGAGACATGGAAAAACCTAGATCTTTCTAGCAAAAAGGTCATATTCATTGGATATTCTCCAAATTCTAAGGGTTATAAATTCTATGATCCCTCTTCTAAGAAGGTGATAATCAATCATGATGCCATATTCAATGAGCAATTAATGGGAGGGACATGGTCTACCAAGGATGGAGAGGGCACTGAGTCCTTACTTTCTGCCTTTCCTTTTCTATTTGATAATGATTCCACTTCTGATGGCATTACTACTCCTTCATCTGATGGCGTCACTGCTACTCCATCTACAGAGCAATGTGTTGACAATCTTGATTTGCATATACACAGGCCTCTGATGGTAGTGTTGATATTTATGTTGATCTACCTATTGATTTTGAACATGGTTCTACTCATGATTGTGTTGATGACTTTGAAATCATTGATCATGCAATGGTTGCTCATGAAGACCCTACTACTTATACATAAGCTATCTCTTTTGCACAAAAGAGTCAATGGCAAGAGGCAATGGAAGCTGAATATAATTCTTTTATCTCTAAAGGTACATGGGTTCTTACTAAACTACCTCTTGGTTGCACTCCTATTAAATGTAAGTGGGTAAACCAAAGCTGATGGTTCTTTTGACAAGTTTAAAGCTCATTTGGTTGCAAAAGGATACTCACAAATTGCAAGAGCTGATTATCATGATACTTTTTCACCCGAAAACTACTTTTTTTAATGGAGATCTTCAAGAGGAGATTTATATGGAGCAACCAGAAGGGTTCATACTTCCCAGTCAGGACCAACTTGTTTGTTGCCTTCATCGTGCTCTTTATGGTCTAAAACAAGCTTCCCATTCTTGGTACATGAAAATTGATCAGTTTCCAACATCTCAAGGTTTCAACTCTTGTTTCTCTAACCCCAACTTATATGCCAAACGTGATGGTGCTCTTTTTGTCATTCTTTCTCTTTATGTAGATGACACCATACTTGTTTCCAACAATCTCGGTTTCTTGCAAGATTTGAAGAAAATCTTATCCTCATCATTTGATATGGTTGATCATTCTTGCAAGATTTGAAGAAAATCTTATCCTCATCATTTGATATGGTTGATCTTAGTGACATTCATTCATGTCTTGGTATTCAAGTTTAGCGATTTCATCACAAGGAAATTCTGCTACTTTGACAAACAAAATTCATTCAAGATGCAGTTCAAAAGTTTGGCTTGATGAATGCTCACTCTATGACCACTCCTTGTCTTTTGGCTCTATCAAATATACTTGATCGACTCACGATGTTGAGGTTTCACATGAACCCTATCCCAATCTTGTTGGTTGCCTAGAGTTTATCAGGTTGAACACTCGGCTAGATATTCTTTTTACTGGCAATTTTCTAGGTCAATATCTAGCCGCTCCCTCAATGCAACATTGGTCTGCAGCAAAACATGTTCTAAAGTATATGAAAGGAACTTATGATTTTGGATTAGTTTATCGACATCATACAGAATCATCTTTTGTGATGTCTCTTGATTTTTGGGATATACAGATGCAGATTGGGCAAGCTCTCACTTCTCTATGCGGTCTACAAGCGGCAATTGCTTCTTTATCAATGGTTTCTTGGTCTCTTGGGCAAGTAAGAAGCAACGTTGTGTTGATGTTTCTACCACAGAATCTAAGTAGGTAGCAACTTCTCTAGCAGCTCAAGAATCGGTTTGGTTTCGACAATTGCTTGCAGATATTGGTTATCCTCCATCATCCAGTACTCCTCTCAGATGTGATAATCAAAGTGCCATAAGTCTGGCTAAAGACTATGTTCAGCATAACAAATCCAAGCATATTGCTATTCATTACCATTATGTCACACATGAAGTGAAGAAAGGGATGATAAGTCCCACTTCTCAGATGATTGCAGATATTCTCACTAAAGGACTTAGTGAGGCATGCTTCACAGTGCTATGATCAAAACTTGGAGTTCTTGCAACTTCTCTCTTCCAAGATTAACACACCTATGGGTGACCTTTTGTATATAGATGCACATCTGCATTACATACTTGTAGATAATTGTACAAATGATCAACTTGTATACTTGTATATAGGAGCTCGGGTTTTTCCCTTGTGCTCCCCAAGGGTTTTTTCATTCGTAGCTAGAGACCTTTGTTTGAGTGGGGGTGTTAAAGCTAAATATAGCTTGCCCTAACTTGAACTAGGTCTCGCCTATATATGTGTAACTAGTGATCAATATGAAACAGTATTTGGGGGTCTATTTGGTGTGTCTATCGTCTCTTCTTCTTCTCTCTCAACATTATTCAGCTACCTTCTGGCTAGGATGCTTTATTTCATTCTAGCTATGACTATGTAAGCTATCCCTAATTAGCACAAGCTTGCCTCTTTTCATAGCGTTTGGATTTTTTTATTTCATTCCAGTATGAGTATATAAGATGTTCCTAATCATCACAAGCTTGTCTCTTTTGATAGCACCTAGCTTTATTTATTTCCATGGCAAGAGGTCATTAGATCTCATTGATTATTCCTTCCCCATGGCTGAGACGAGGCACAACATGTAGGATAATTTATTGCTTACTTGCTACAAGTGGGATAAGAGGTTGGATTCCCCAATGACTATTATCTTGTTGGATTTCTAATATATCTATTTATTTTTTAGATTTCATTGTAACCCATAGGACAAGGCGAGGCATATTTGGAAAAATAGAATCTTTACCCTCTAATATTCATCTTGGGATAAGCAAAACAGTTGCCTCTAAATATGTGATAACCTTTGTTATAGCAAAAGTAGATCCATTGTACGTTCATTGATCTTTGGTGCAATAGAAGAAACCTTGAATTTTGGCATTTTCCTAGATATGTTGTTCCTATTTATATGAAGATCTTGGGATCATTCCCATTCCTTAAAACATCCCAGACAGCTAGATACATGTAATTTGCACTGTAATATGTGCACATGATTGCTCATACCTTGTATTTAGTAGGATCATTTGTATAAGACCTATATAACATGTGTGTTCAATGCATATTTGTAATACTCCTTATTTGTAAATTTATCATGAATAAACCACACCCTTTTGCTTTTCGATCTATAAATACCCCTTATATACAACACCCTTTTAAATGTAAATAATGCTTAAAAAGGGAATTTGAAAAACTCCTTCAATTGAACCCACATGCTATGCTCACATATTTATGAGTGAACTCCCTTGAGACCTTGTACCATCATCGACATGCACTTTGCATTGCATCATAGCACAAAGGAACACTTCTAATGACCAACTTGTATAAACATTTATAGAGAAATGTAGGACCTTAGTTTTTTTCCTTGCACTACCCAAGGGCTTTCTCATCTAGCCTCGGGACCTTAGTTTGGGTGGGGGTATTAGATGTTGAAGCTATATAAGCTTTCCCTTACTCTGGCTAAGGTACCACCTAGATGATTCCATGCATAAGATGAAAGCAATGACTTCAATTGGGAGCAATAATGTGTCTCATTTCTCTCTCCTTCTCCTTTCATTATGAGTGGAGGTGTTAGAGCTATACAGACGCTGGAGCTATATAAAGATCTCCTTAACTCTGGCTAAGGTACCACCTATATGAGTCAATGTATATCATGAATACAATCACTTCTTCTGGGAGAAATATTGTGTCTTACTCCTTTGTGTTACTCGTGCCCCTTAAACAAGTGGAGAGAGAGGCCTGAAATGTTTGAAAAAAACAAAATGCAAAATGACTCGCTAGTATGTTTGATGCTCTGTATTAAGAAATTTGGCATGACTTTGGATCGCAATGATGATTTTGGTACTCATTGCAAGGTAGTGGCTTAAAAAGGAACTAGTGACTTGAAAATGAACCAATGTCAAATGATATACAATGTTGGATTTATCAAATAGCATTGCATATGTATTACTAATTTTTTTCTAATGTATTCATGGGTGAATTAAGCAACAAGTATCACCAAATTCAAAGTTTTAAGACCATTGTGGAGTAGAGTGCATTTTCTCAAAAATTTCTCCTTTCCAACCAAATTAGAAAAAGTTTTAGGTGTGCCCTCCTATGTATGCATCTGATTATAACACATTATCGAGCAAAGATTCTCTCAATTGTTTACATCCTTTGGTTTGTGGCAAGCTCAAATAATGCACTTTCAAATAAAGAATTGGTTCCATATATATGTAACACATTTTCTTGAAGTTTTTAAAATATTATGATTTTTAGATTTCCTATACAATTCGAGATGCATGCTTCATATGCATTGTAAGATTTACAAGAGTTTTGTGAGCTCATTCAAGATGCCAACTGTGTAATTTTTTGATCTAAGATTAAAGCTTAAAATAATGAGATTAGTTTAGAAAGTGCATAGGTTATGGATTGATCAGGTTGTCCATATACACTTTATTGCCTAAACCTCACAAAAAATGGCTACACATAATCATACATTGTCTCTGATGCAATGACTTCCATGAATAATGATTCTCAAAAATGGATGAAATAGCCTCAAAATATTTCTTTTGTACTCACAACCTAGGCTCAAACTAGGTCTAGCAAGAAAAAACCTTGTAAGCTAGAATGAAATTCAATGAGTACTAGTGAAAGCAATCATGTAGCTATGGTGATGAAGTATGATTACTACATGCGAAATCTAGATGCTTAGCTAGAGTAACGACAAATAGAGGTTGTAATGATCAAGTATGAGCAGGTTGGCCTAGAGTAGCCTAATCAAATTCTAAATCTAGGTAAAATTTAACTCATGAGAAAAGAACAAAAATAAAATAAAGTGGTAATTGTCTATTGAGGTTCACTAAAAGTATCTAACTACAGCATGTGGGTTCAGTAGAATAGTTTTCCTATTCTTGGAATTTGAAAATCTTAAAGAATTCCAATTAATAACATTTTTTATGGGCGTCCAACTTTTTTTAACATAAATTGCTCTAAAGGCCTAACCCTCAACCTAACCTTTATAGATTTGGACTTTACTCACACCCCATATAGAGAATTCTTTGAGGTTAGTAAGGTACTTTATGAAGGTAAGCATTAGAGACACATGAATGATTGAACACATCACGTGCTTCAAAGTTGACTTTAATTGTAGAGTATGTTCATTATCAATCCATAAGGAGATTTCATTATAGAAGCACTTTCCAAACCCATGTTGAGTTTAATTTCTAATGTGTTTTAAAAAGCTCATAGATAGATATTCCAAATGTGAATGGGATTATCACACCAATGAGCTAACCAAAGCATTTTCTAAAGCCGAGTCGATCTTAGTTTAAAGGATTTTTTGCATGCACTTGCATCAATGAAGGGATCTACCTTTTTCATTCATACAATGAATTTTGCAAGTGGGGGAGCCACCCCATTCTTCTGTAGACTAATTCAATTACTCAACTAAATTACGGGAGAGGGCGTATTGGGCGTATTGGGATAATACCATAGATTTAAAGTAAAATCTGAAGGGACCTTACTCCTTACAGTACCATATATACTAAACTAAAAGACCCAATCTAGTGACGAGCTAATATAAGATGATGAGAAATTTGGTCAAGTAAGAACACTTGAGAAAGAACTAAGAGCATTCGTTGAAGTCAAAGCGGTGAAGCTCTTTGAAACGGTGCAATCCGACCGAGCAACGTGCACACACGTGACAGGAAGAGCCGGTCGCTTGCCGGCAAATTGTCGTGGCTTATCTCGATACATTGACTTTTGTACTCAAATTCGAGGAAGCAACGAAATACTTCGTATGAAATGACTGATATAGTCCAAGAGAGAGTTCTCTATGGACTTTCGGGCGGAAAAATTCAAGGCAGCGATAGAAGATATGTAAGTTGAGAATTATGAAATGGCTGATCTCTAATCAAATCCAAATGTGTACTCTGTAGCGTCCGGTACGTAGGATTGGGCATTGACTAACAGTGGGTTCCTCAAAAGCTCATATAAACCGAGGTACTATGTATGAACTTCCAACATTCAAAACTACCATGGCACTCTTCAACAATTTGCATCTCTCCGTCCCGATCCTCCTCACCCTCATCGTTGCTGCTTGCGCACATTCTAGCCCTCCCCATTACAAGAAACCCACTCTCATGTACTATGTCCAGGTCTATCAAGGCGTCCCTGACCTCGAGTATATTATTCACGCCCCCGATCCCAACGTCACTAATTCCTTCGAAAATACTGCGCTCTTCGCACTAAACGTCACCCAGGAGGTAGATCGCAATTCTATGGCATTGGGATTGGTATCGTGATCGATGCCAGTTATACCTCGAACGGCATTTGTGGGCTTCGTGTTGGAGATCGTTACTTACAATGATGGATACTACAACGGAACCATTCACTATCAAGGCATCAGTACTGTGCAGTCGCCCGAACTGGCTTTGATTGGGGGTACTGGAAGCTTCAGAGGGGCGAGAGGTTACGTGATTATACAACAAGCGGCGATCAGTCTGCCTTATATCACATACAGTCATACGATGCACTTCCTCTAGGCATTTCTGTATCTTACTGGAGAAACAGACAGTAAGTGCTTCCTTTCGTTCTTAGCTCCACAAAAGCACATTAAATTATTTCTCGTTTTTCCTATGGGAAAACACAGAGTTGTGCATACGAGTAGAAACTGTTCTATATTCATTGATGATAGCTCGATTACATAGATGTGCTCATGACGGTTGACAACGGTTGTGCCGATTGGCATCACACCGTAAGTGTGTGTAAATGTAAGACTTTACGGTTTAATTCCTACACTCCCCCTTAAGACGAAAAGTCTTATGAGTAATAGAGCTAGGATTATTGTGCAGAAAGAGATGCAACCCCAGTTTGGTGTGGTGCTTCACATGGTTTATTCTATATGCTATAATAATTACAAGTATGCAATGCAAATCTATCCAGGATCCAGTTCCGCATGGATTATTAGCAACATAATCAATTTTGTCGGCATCTTTGATCCGATAACATATAGAACTTTATCTTTCATTTTGGTCTGCTTTTCTTGAGCTTGTCTTTTGGTCTTCATTTCTCGATCTTGACTACAAGTACTCCCCTTCAAGTGAGAGAAAATGAATAATTGTAGAATGAATAACATACTGCTCTTCACTGTGTCAATATCATTGCTGAATTTTTGGATTCTAGTCGTATAGTTGCTTATGAGCATAATAAGCAGTTTCATATATTCTTCTTTTTCAGCTTTTCCTAGTGGTTTTGATTGATCATTATTGCTTTCTTCACAAACATGTGCATGCATTTCTTGATCCGTCATTGCAAAACTAAGAAATTGGCCATCTTGGGCTCTAATAGAGAAAGCATCTGCAGCAACTTCAGTGACTGGTACACGATCTCCCCCCACTTCAGCAAAATTGCAGGCTAGACCATTTCTGATTGCGCCGTGGAATTTAGGATCTTTGTCTACAGGTACTAGATAATTGTGTTTGCGTGATTGCACAGGCACAAGATTATCTAGATCAACAATCTGGCTATGGGCTTCTCCGATTTTAGTACATCCATCAACATCTTTATACGGTTCAGCTAAAAGATCGTATTCATGAACTTCATATTCATCTCCATGATCAGCCTTGGAGCCCTCCTTAGAATCTCCCTCTCGTTCTCTGCCAAGATGTTCTTCATGTGAATCATGTCCTTGGGCTTGGTGTCCTTTGCTGCATGCGATGTTCAGTGGCTCTTTTGCTTGTTGGAATTGCTCCAAATCAAGGCTTTTGTCAAATTTCTCCCCAGGATGAAACTGAGTGCCGATGGTAAGACACAAATGTAGGAAAGTCTTTCTTTTAACCCTCCAATAGGGCCTTTTCATCTTCTGCAACAAGATTATGAGGGGGAAGGCGTGCACTCCTTCGACATCATTAGTATATTCAAAATGCATGGATGAAAATTGAAATTATTTACCAGGATTGCCATGTTGTGGCTTGGATTCGTTTTGTAGTTTCCCTTCTATGAGTTTTTGCAAGTCTCCTCTGCACGTATCTCCTTTTGTGGGTTTGTGGGGGTCTCGAAGCCCGTCTTTGCCATTTTTGGGCAGGGGTTCTTCTCCTACTTTTGGCCGGAGCATGCCTTCTTCTCCATCCTTGTGGACGATCAAGGACTGCACGCCCTGCTTTTCTCGTATTTGAGGCTGGAGTGAGCCTATTTCTGGGTCTTCTCGCCCATTTCCTCCACTATTTGAGGGTTGGTGTCCTGCACCTATTAATGCTCCTCTGGCCGGGATCTCGCCTTGCTCTTCGACTCCTCTTTCTATGGGCGGGAGGTTGCCTCTATGCAGGACTGCGTTATCTGCATTTGCTCCTTCATTGAGGAGAATCAACAGGCCATGCCTGTGGCAAAAGCGTGGCTGGTTTGGGCCCCAGCTGGCCTCTGATACCATGTGAGAAAACACAGAGTTGTGCGCATACGAGTAGAAACTGTTGTATATTCATTGATGATAGCTCGATTACATAGATGTGCCCATGACGGTTGACAACGGTTGTGCCGATTGGCATCACACCATAAGTGTGTGTAAATGTAAGACTTTACGGCTTAATTCCTACATTTCTTGCTGCCAATACCGACGAAATTTCTTGTTTTCAAGTATTTCCGACTTGGTGGAGTTTCCGCCAGCATCTATATGATTCGAGAGAGGCTCAGGCCTCTCCACACGTAATTGAGCAGGTGCTTTGTGTTCTTGCAAGTAAACGCAACGTTGCATTATTTCGTTCAGATTCTCTTCTCAAAAGTACATAGCTCGATTGATTGGTTCGTCCATTTTAATTTCGTGACGTGGAAAAAAGTTTGCGTTCTTGTTTAATTATTGAGGACGCTGGAAACAGTGGCAGAAAGCGTACGTGCCTTGTAGACGAGAACAGTTTCGAGGAGTGTGAATCCAATTGGGAGACGTGGGTTATGTCCTGTTGTGCTTATGACTTTATGTCTGAAATAGATGTGTCATCTCACAAATCAAGGGAGTAGCGTAGATAGGCTGAAGAGAAGGTAGGAAACGTGTGTTTAGTTTAATGAAGTTCATGCATACATACAGCAGCCCATGGGCGCATAAGAGTCTTGCAACCACTCTTGTTACAAGTGACGTTCATTCAGATTTACACTCGATACTCTTCCGCTCACAACGTTTCATATCTAATGTAGTTTCTACTAACATTGCTTTAATAAATCCTCAATCTAAAGTTCATATTCAGGTCGCTTAACAATTGCGACACTTATTCCAATACTCCCCATAAGTGGAGCATTGTGTATCTAAAGTTCATATTCAGGTCGCTTAACAATCGCGACACTTATTCCAATACTCCTCATAAGTGGAGCATTGTGTGCACACCTTCCAACCATCTATCTTTCCATCCTTCCAACCAACTTTATTCCAAACAATCCATGGATGTGCAGCTCTAGAATAGCTGCAGTGCTTTTATCTCCATTGAAGCTGCGTCGGTTTCATTTCTTCGGGTCTTCAAGTCTTCAAGCTTCTTTCTACAGTTTCTTGCGAAGTGGTCTGGCTTTCCGCAATAGAAACAGTTTTTCTTGCTCATATCTACTTGAGATAAACTCCTTCCACTCCATGAGCTTGATTCTTCCTTGTGCTGGCCTTTCTTCTTGAATCAGCTTCCTGTATAGGAAGGTAAGACCATCTAAGGTCTTGTATTCACACTAAGCACTCACGAAGATATCAAACGACACAACTCTCAGTAACTGTCACCTATGAAGCTATATAATCGTTAGATTCATTGATCAATAGACATTTCATTCAATCCATGAGTACGACTCTGAGTTTACCCCCACGCTATCCGCAACTTGGCCTTCTGATTCTCCTTCGTCTTGAAAAAGAACAGGCGAATCATGCGATCCTGCGGCAATGCAGACGTGAAGATAATGATCTGCAGCCCCATGAAGGGCGACCAAAACATCATTAAGGGCATAAAGACCCTGATGACGGCGTACTCCCGCCACAACAAGGAGAAGGCTAGGGAGATAAGAGTCTCCTGAAGACCGTCCAAAATAACAAAGATGGCAGCCTCCCGCCCACAAGAGGAGTAGAAGATGGCCATGAAAAACGCCTGCCCTCAACGAATGGGCAAAAATCAGAAAAAGGGCACAAAGACCGGCCTGGCGAAGGCATCCTCCAGCCAAGTCATGGAGATGAAAAGGGGACAAATCCTCGATACCTGGTTAAAAGAAAAGACCAGGTGCAAAGCCTCAAAGGCAAAGCCATCAAAGGCAGACTCCCGCAACGACGAGGAGCACAAGGGCCAACAAACCCTGTAGAAGGTTGCCTCCCACCGGACAGAGGAGAAACGCAGGTAAAGTGGTACGATCCTGTAATCCATGATCGTCCAAAGCCCATGGTTCTTCCAAACGTTAAAAAGAAGAATTCGCTTCTTCTTTGCCTCACGATAAGCACTCCTTTCCACCCCGGTGAAGCATCTAACGGACCAAAAGCGAAAACTGTTCATGACGATCCCACTGGTGATGAGGAAAACTCTGCACTGCATGTCGATGGCAAAGATCACACTAGGGCTTATGCAAATGGCGTTGCAGAGGAGAATTGATGCAGTCATCACGACTGCATCAGACCAACGTCTCATGCATGCAAAGCAACCAAGATTACGACAGATCCAAAGAACAGGTCGCAAACAATTAGCGACATCAGTAATTTATAAGGTCGAAAGCAGTCCTGGAGAGTTGGGCAGTAATCTACAACCTGCAAGAGATCAAAAGGGAAGATTCCGAAGGAGAAGATGCTGTGAAAGAAACAACAAAAGGGAGCGATTCCCCAACCGCCCCACACGATGTTGGCAACGCAGTAGATGATGTTGCTGCTGCCGCTACCGATGACAATGCAGATGAACTGAGTTTTGCAGATGAGAAAGACTCTGTCGCAGGCAGCACGGATGAAATGCAGCAGAAGGTTGTGGCAATGCATTCGTCATTGCAGACAATGTGGAAGCCGCTGATGAAGATCACGAGGGAGGCATATCAGAAATTGATGAAGACCGCCAAGGACACGAAGATAAATTGCCTGATGATGCCGAAGTCAGAGTTTCATGCAGCGCTCCAGGTGGTTCAAAAAAAGCAGCCTGCATCACCGAAGCAGATGCAGACCAAAAGATCCAGACAAAGAAAACCATGGCCAAGATCAGATTAGCGATGCAAACCATGCATTCGATGCAGATTTGAAGGATGAACGTCAAAGTCCTCAAGTGGCCCATGCAAACCTAAGTAATGCATTGGCCGAAAGCCGAGCGAACTATGACGATCGTGACGTAGTCAGAACACAAGCCAACGAAGCAGATTTGTACCCTTTCTCTCACTTGAGGGGGAGTAAGGCAATACAAGTTTAAGAAATGAAGCTGGAAAAAGTGCCATATGCAGCTGGATCAAAGATGAAGACAAAATTATTCATGTTGCCGATCGTTCACGCGACACGGGTGCATGATTGTATAAATCTATAGCATATAGATTAGATGTGAAGCACCACAACAATAGGGGGTGCATCTCAATTCATGTCTAAAATAATTCCATAGTCACCTTCAAGACCTTAATGATCTTAAGGGGGAGTATAGGAAGGTAAGACCATCTAAGGTCTTGTATTCACACTAAGCACTCATTAAGATATCAAACGACACAACTCTCACTAACCGTCACCTATGAAGCTATGTAATCGTTAGATTCATTGATCAATACACATTTCAATCAATCTATGGTACGACTCTGAGTTTCTACATCCTGCTGCATAGAGAGCCATTGGTGCAGCTGGGCCTTGGACTTTCTGACGCCGTTTTTGTCTGATCTCCTCTTGAAGGAGTATGGCTGTAAGCTCTTTGAACTTCATCTCTTCGGGGACAGTACTGAGCATTACATTCAAGTGGTCATAAGATCATGCAAACCTTATCTTTCGGAATGACCATCCCGATTGACGCTAGTTGGTTCATATAGGCCTAAATTTCCAAAAGGTGACTTGTGATTGAATCATCATCACTCATCTGCATGTTGATTATCTGCCTTCGAAGATATGCTTTGTTTGCAATCGACTTGGTTTCATAAAGCGATCTGAGTGTGTCCCAGACCACTTTTGACTTCTTGGAGTTGCTGACGTGCAACAATTGATCAGTGACAAGATTGCGGTAGATCTCTTGCCTTGCTTTCCCATCGTCGCGCTCTCAAACTTTCAATTTGTCTTCCTCCTCTTTTGGTGGCTTTAGTTTGTCTCTATTCACGATCTTCCATACTTCATTTTCTTGCAGAATTGCAATCATGCATATCTTCCATGTGTGGAAGTTTTGGTCATCGAAACTGTCAATCAAATGTAGGATTGAGAGCTCCATCACATTCGTCGAGAGTACAATGGACTCGTCTCTTCACTTCATTTATTGGTGTCTATATTCAAGAATTCGAGATCATCAGCGATCATCTCCATCGACCATGATCAAAACCTCACTCGTGTCAACGGTTAGCGCTGCTCACATGCAATCTTCACCCTCCATCGTCAAACGCATGAATATCTCTATCCTGACAATCGCTCAGGATCGGACTAGATGTGTCATCTTACAAATCAAGGGAGGAGCATAGATAGGCTGAAGAGAAAGTAGGAAATCTGTGTTTATTGCAATGAAGTTCATGCATACATATAGCAGCCCAGGGGCGCATAAAAGTCTTGCAACCGCTCTTGTTACAACTGACGTTCATTCAAATTTACACTCGATACTCTTCCGCTCAAAACATTTCATATCTAATGTAGTTTCTACTAACATTGCTTTATTAAATCCTCAATCTAAAGTTCATATTCAGGTCGATTAACAATTGCAACACTTATTCCAATACTTTACTTGGGAGGATTATGGGAGGACGTTAAGGTCGTGAGCTGTAGACCGTCGTTGTAGGGTCGTCCACCCATTTCCTGTAACTTTGCAGTTTTGGTTGGTCCTAAATTCTTGTTTATTACATTTTTGAGCACATACGGAGTGCTATAGTAGAGACTTAGAGAGTTGGAGGTTAGCAGAGTTGGATTATCCTTTTGTGAATTCCACTTGTTGAGTAGGTGAAAGTTTGCTAAGAGAAACTAAACTAGAATCTCTAAATAAGATTGGGAGGTGCTCTATATACATTGGCTTCCATGTGCTCTTGTGCTACTCTTGTTTTTAAGAGTGGTTGGTTCTCAGGAGGTTTGCTTCTATTATTACAAGATGAATGGATTTGTAGGATGTGTGGATATTTTATCATGGGAAACTAGCGCGGTGGTTGTTGGGATATACTAAAAACAAGTATGGGATTTACCGTTTGGGATTTACAAAAACAATTTAATAAAACTAGCACGGTGGTTGTTTGGGACATACTAAAAAGAAGCATAGTCTCAAATACAAATTCCATTTTCTTGGACAACTAGACATATTGTTTCCTTGCAATGAGACTACATACATTTTCTTAGTACTATCTCAATTGTCCTTATCCATCGGTCCAAGACACCCAAGATGTGCCCATACATGTCGAAATCCAATTTGAAGACACTAAGACGTGGAAGCAAGTTCAAGTTTTCCCTTTATGTTGATGGAGTGACAAACAATGGAGAGACAAAAGACTCGCCACAATTTGGGGGGAGTTTCGATGACCTCATTGACTTTCTAGAAGAGGAGGATAGCTTTGCAGTTGTCGCAGCATCTAGGGAGAACAAGGAAGATGACCCATACTCTCTATTGCAGTGCACAAAAACCTAAGGACAAGGTTGAGGAAACATTTAACGATAATTGGAAAACAACCTATGAGAAGTGGGATGTAGTAGTCAGAGCTTTTTGGTACAAAAAAACATTTAAGAGAGGCCGCAATTATGAACTGCTACATAATAGTCCACAAACATGTGTGTACTCTCGTCTACTAAGAACTATTAAGTTCCAGATGCAACTTGTTCTCACAATCATCATGATCCCCTATGATGCACGTACTACAGAAACAAGAAAGTTTTCTTCTTTGAATCAATTGGTTGTTTGAAAAGCCCCATATGAAGTGCAGACCACAAACTCCTTTAATTTTCTCGCAATTGTGCCGGCTTCTCCTTTGCACTTCATCCACTTTTACTTCATGGAACACTCTACATACTATAGTAACCTTAAGGCTTTGTTTACTATATCTTGAATGCATGCCTGTGGACAAGTTGGCTATAAGCCATGTTACAGCATCATGGGCATCATTGAGGTTTTCTTGAGGGCATACTAATTGGTGTTTAAATAGAGCTTGCTTAATAACAACACCACATCTATCATGTTCACCCTTGCCATGGCTAGACCCAAGAAATTCCACATCATGTCTAGACCGGCCAGGGATTTGAATTTTGAGATGAAGTAGAATCCACGAGCTGATTTAAATTGAGAGGTAACACCACCTGACCACACCCAATGTTGTTTTATATTTTATGCATGGGAATCTTTCTTTTTTAGCCATTCGCAATGCAGTAGAAAAGCATGCTGCACAAAGAATATGCCATGTTCCCTATCATGTGAAATGTAGAAATGGTATGTGCTTTGTACCGACCTGGGCTCCTATGATTCAGCAAGCTTATTGGCATTAGGCATGGAAGAATTAAGTAAATTATGATTATACGTGATATGCACAAGAATTGTTATCTGCTTCTTGTACTAGTGAGAACTTTGTATCTCATCTTGTTCTTGAAATGAATAATTTACAGTAAAATCTATGATAGATACAATAGTGTCACGAGAAAAATTGGCAAGGCATGCCCTAAACTACTTATCCTATTAGCTGGTCATGAAATTGTGAAGCACATATTTTGGGATGGACTGAACCATGTGACCTATAAGCTCCCTTGGTTGGGTGCTCTTATAGGACAGTAGCCATCTCTTTTTATTAGATCCTTCAACATTGACATTTTCAAATATCCTCCATTTTAGAGCAACATGGTTGTATTTCCTCATTTCATTTGGATATATAGACATTAAATGTCTTCTTCTTTAGCTTCAAGCTGCAATGCTTGCATGTGCCGTGAATGCATTCAATGCTATGCCACTCACAGTCTCCCTTTGGACAAACCTTTTGCTCCCACATAGACCTTAGGCTACAAAACCTACCCTCCCTTGCAACACATGATGAGGATCTAGGTGGCCTACAGATTGCGCACTCATCGGGGAGGCATGGGCATTGATCCCCATAGAGCAATGCTCCAACATGACCAGATCTCAAGTCATTCATAGCTTGTCAGGCTAGGTCAAAGTCTATGTGTGCTCTATCGCTAGTGCTCGACGAGGTGAGATACTTAGGCAGGAGATTGGTATTCGCCAACAATTGGCAGCCTTGTAGAGGCTGATGGTGGCTGTTAATATGCTAGTGCAACCAACCACCGCGCTGGCAATAACTTATCTTACACTACTACCGTGCTATCTGTACACTACTATCGTGCTATCCTAAAATTTGTTGCATAGTGCTATACTAAAACAGTCCCCTTTAGACTATCATTTTGTTAAGCATTAGATTTCATCCCATGCTTGTTTTTAGTATATCCCAACCACCACCGTGTTGGTTTCCCATAACGAATCCACACATCCTACAAATCCATTCATCTTGTAATAATAGAAGTAAACCACGATGATGGTGGCTGTTAATATCCTAGGGCAACCAACCACCGCGCTGGCGATAAATTAACTTGCACTACTACCATGCTATACCTACACTACCGCCATGCTATCCTAAAATTTTTTTACTAGTGCTATACTAAAATAGTACCCTTTAGACTGGTTATCGTTAATAGTGAGATTTCAACTACCGGGCTACTTAAAACATTTAAGTACTAGCATGGAGGTAGGTCGATACAAAATTAGGTATTACGAGCACGATGAGAAAGTCCACAAGTCTAAGAAATGTCTGCAATAAATTTATTTTTTCAAATTACAACGATATTTTGTGGCTCAAGGAAATTCCAGACTCCCAACTATCTTATCAGCCTCTCTATAGTAGCAAGCATCTCCTAACTCTTTAGGCTTGTCTAATGCACAATGGCATACCTCTTCACACACTCAGATTACATGCTACTTGCTTGACTTTGCTGACTTGTATGCCCATAGTAACTCTTTCTTTTGTTTGGGGTTTTCACCTTGGTCTTTGCGCTCTATACATCTTTGTGCCTCTATCATGTCCTACCAAAAGAAACCTACATCGTGAGCTTGACAAGTACCTTAAAGGAGCAAGGAAAAAAATAGCCAGGAAAGTTAATATTCACCGTCTCTGCCAACTCCGAGTAATACACCCACCACCGAAGCATGTCCTTGTAACTATTTTCCGCCTTCCTCTCCTAGTTTGTTTCTGCAAGGATGTCATCCAAGATCACTTTCAGATAGAAAAAAATCATTCCAAAGTTATTTGGGTATGCCATATATTCGTTGTAGGTGGATCGGCATTAGGTGGATCAATGTACAGAGTTTGGATCAGTGTACAGAGTTTTGAGGCTAGATTTCATAATGGGCTCTTAGTTGTGTCTTCACTGCACTTAAATAGGGAGAGAGTCTCTTGAGCTCGATCTCCTCAATCTTTGGTAATCGAAATCTTTAAGTTCATTGAGCCCGACCTTCTCATTCTTCAGTCTCATGTTAGTTTTCTAATCGAAATCTTTCGTCTCACATTAGTTGTCTAATCGAAATCTTTCGTCTCACATTAGTTGACTAATCGAAATCTTTAGGTCTCACATTAGTGATCTAATCGAAATCTTTCATGTCACATTACTTGTCAAATCGAAATCTTTTGTCTCATATTATGGTGCTTGGCATGGATCAAAGGACACTAGCTAGTCACATAGTTGCAAAAACATTGCCCAAGTAAATTCTAGAGAAGATTAACAATTCAATAAAATAAAGTATGCCTTGCTTGAAGATACAAGGTGTGCCAATAAGAGGCTCAATCACATAAAGCAAAGTTATTTAGCTACATGACTCCAAAAAAATTTAGATGAAGGGGAGACCCAATCGCCCGCCAATCATATCCACAAAAACCAAGAGTGCAAGATCGTTGTTGCAAGTGTAGTCATCTTATCTAATCGATGCCAAGTAGAGTCTCAATCTTGTCATTAGGAGTAAGGAAGCCCAGTCTACATGCTTTTGTAGTGATAATTATATATGTTCAATAGACCAGAAAGTTGATTCTAAAAATCACTTGGACAAAAGGTTATCTACCATATGAAACCAAATTTTGCTTTCTATTAGGTCATTAGTGAAAATAAGAGTTTAGCACTTCAGCACTTGTGGTTTCATGCTACTTTTGCCAAAGTAAAAACCAATGATGCTTCATATCTATTAAGCTAGTTTTTATTTAGCACATCCTTTACTGACCAGCTTCTTCTTTAGTGCATCACTTACCGAGTCTTTGTGTAAGTGCTTTGCTACTCATCATTCATATGCGCAATGAGCGACCAAATAGACAATACTTCTAAGCACTTTGGAAGAGAAAGCAATGGCAAAAGGGAAGAGACACTAAAGAGAGAGAACTTGAAGTGACCTTCATTACCAATAGAGTGAGACTTCACTCTAATGCAACTCAAAATACTACAAAAACAAGGGAGAAGAAGAGGTTTCATACATACAAGAGGGCGCAGAAGCTCCAAGACTACTCATAGAGAGAGAATGAACTAGAGAGAGATGGACTCAAGAGTCTACATAAGACAATATCTACAAGAGGGAGAGAAGGCTCATGGAAGAGGCTTGAGGAGACTAGAGCTAAAACAACATGAGGCCTAATGGTGGAAGAGATGATGAACAAGGGAGAGGAGGGCTCTTTTTATAGAGATATTGTCACCCTCCTTCACCCATTTACAATTGTTGCCTGTAGTTTCCTTTCCCCATGAATCACATAAGCCCGTATGTCACCATCCATGTCCTTTTTGGCTACTCTTGCCATGTGTCCTATCAAAAGACGCTCAAGACTCTTAAAATATTGAGAAAGTCAAGAGTCTCCCCACATGGAGCCCATAGGGACCCTCTCTTTTCCATATATCCACATCCTCCTTATTCCACATAGGAATTCTAGAAGGATTCCTCTTGACTCCACACTCCTCCACGTGCCTTCCACATGCTTGGCATGTGATTGCTCTTATATTATTGGAACACATGGACATGAGCCCACCTCTTTATATGACTCACTCTTCCTATTTTCTAAAAACCCCATAATATCCCATACACAAATAACTCTCACCCCATACCAAGGTATTTATAATTCATACCTATGGTATTTACAATGATCCATTCCACTCTTCCTCTCAATCCCATACAATATCTTAGAAAATAGAAATAAGCGAGAGCTGCTAGGCTATCACTTGATACTCAAACTCTTATCAAACATAAAGAAAAACAATACCAATGCCAAATTAAAAAGATCAATTTTTGGCATCACACCTTTCCCCCCCAGCAGATCCTCTCTAGTAACAGAGAGGGTCTGTTGGCCCTCAAGGTGGTTGAGCATAGAAGAATTTGAGGCGATACTCATCAGTGCGTCTAGGTATCACCATGCCATCAACATCCTCAAGCAGATAGGTTACATTGGTGACATTCATATACATCCTTATGGAGGCATGGCCAAAAGTAACTGATATTTGCTTCTATTGTGGAGTTAACCCTCGAGGAAACATGCCTTCTTCCACATATTGCTGAACATCTTTTAGTTCTGGCCATCCGGTGTCTGCCAAATAAACCACCCCCCAGTCTTGTACTACAATGGCTTGAGTAGCTAACTCATTTACCCTTTGATTTTCTTTTCTATTTATATGAACAAACTTGCAAAAATCAAATTGAGTACATAGTGCCATAGCCTTTTGATTAATCTTCTTCAAATGAGGACTTGTAATGCTCTTGCATTTGCTTTATACTAAGCTGAGAATCTCCTCTTACTTCCAATTCTTTAATTTGACTTCAAAGACAACCCTCCAAACCAAGAATCAAAACACTATACTCAGCTGCATTGTTAGTGTGATACCTAGAAGCTCTTTTCATCTTGCCCATACTTCTTGACCTTCAAAATTCATCAAGACCATCCCCTCGGCTCCTTGTTGGCATGAAGGACTAAAAACCCCATCAAAATACAAGACAAAATCTGTTGGTGGTGTCTCCCTTTCATCATTAATGTCCTTATATTTCTTTTCTTCTCTTAGATCCTGCCGTTTTGTGAGCAAATCTGCCATAGTGGACCTAGTGGTATTTTCAGTGGACAAAAGAGAAAGAGAACTCTTGAAGCTCTAACAACCATTTTGCAAATCTCCCCCCAGGATTAGGCTTGTGAACTAAATATGCTAATATAGACTGAGAGGTAAGGAAGAAAAATCACAAACTTTAATAAAATAGAATCCAAATTTTAGTTGGGTTTATACATAGATTTCTCCATCTAGGACTTAAGTTTTTTAAAATATTTTGCATTGATCTATTCTTTATAGACTCCTTGATTTTATATTTAGGAGCTTTTATATGACATAATTCTTCATTTAAGGGCACTTAAATGATAATTTGGAACTCAACCACTATATTAAGTGACATTGTCCATGTGCACTTGTGCACTCTATCATCAAGTGCAACATGCCATGTATACTTTTCATGGAAAGAGATTCAAATGTTTGAATTTCATTACACATGAATATAAATTTGTTTTAACATTATATTATTTCATTGACAAAAATGTATTTACAAATACATGAAAATGCTTCTTCCTTTTTTTTCCCAAAAGATGTTGGCATCCAGACAACAGATCATTCTTCAAGAGTTAGATCCTTGTTTCAGGCTTTTAATGGTTGTAAATATCTCTTGGCTGCATGTCCAGTTGCATATGATCTATTATAACCAAGTTCTAATGCTTTAAGTATAGCTTCCAGGTCACTCATCTGCTAAAGAGCTCCTCCATTCTCACCTCATTCCAAGGACCCCTAATCTCTCTCAATATTCTAATTTTCACTTCTGTCAATTGTACTAGTGGATCAAGTTTTGATTCCTTTCTCGTTGTGCAATGGGTACTTCAATGCTCTTTGTTTGAATTCTTGTGTACAATGTTTTACGTTTTGGGATCCCTTACATGCTCCCTATTGTATATATTCTATTAATTGTATTGGTGGAACGACTTCTTATACCTTTGTTGCTCTACTATGGGTACGTCAGTGCTCTTTGTTGGACTTCTTGTGTATAGTGCTATTGGCTCTTGGGATCTTCGACATGCTCCCTGGTGTTGTTCTTTTTAGCATTGTCTTGTGGTGTTTGTACTTTCCTATGTAGCTTAGTGTCCGGAGTCTTATTTTGATGAACTTTCAGTACTTGTGCTATTTAGCTGCGCATCCTTATGACATGATGAAAGTGCTCCCGAAATGGATGATCTGGTATCATAGGTTGTTGCCCATATCTTGTTGATTCAATGATGGGCCTAACATCACAAAAATGTTTCAATTTAAATATATAAGATAAAAGCCTTGTCATGAGCTCATCATCTGCTATTGCACCTTTGAATGGATTTGGGAACAAGCAATTGCTTGGATCATTGATGGATCCCTTTTATGGAATATCATTAATAAGGATGGTGTTTCTCTTTCTACAAATATTTGAATATTGTGGACATACTCGAGATAGGGGCTTAAAGTGTGCTTCCACACAACAATTGTTCTAGAAGAACCTAATGAATTGAATCCTTTACACAATCTTCTTGTCCCCAAGTCATGAAGAAATTTATTTCCTCGCTACGTGCTCCAAAAGCTTGATCATTGGTAAAACCTTCCACTTCAAACATCAGGAAAAGAGGAGCTCATTTTGGGGCCATGTAAGAAATCCTTGGCTCAAAACTAAAAAGTTCTAGAGTGAGAAGCCTAATTTTATATGGTTGAGCATTCAATTGGAGATATAAATCGCAAAATAGATAAACTCACATTTTGAAGTTCCCACTCGAGTGTCGTTTAGTGTGTTATAAAATGATATGTCCAAGGACCCAAATGGTTTTCTATTATTTTAAAGTAAAATTTGGTGATTTTGGCATCACCATTGTGTCCAAAGTAGGCAAAAACCCCCCAAAACAGCTTTTGAATGACTACATTTGGCCTCTTGGAGGGGTCAGGACAACTAAAATAGGCGCTTGATAGGAGTGTGCTTCACAAAGCGATTCGGGCACTTGGCCCCATGCCAAGTTCCTAAATCGCTTTCTGAAGCACACTCCCAGGCCAAGTGCCCAAAGCGCTTTCTGAAGCACACTCTTGTAAGGAACACCAAAAAATAATATAGTGAATAGTCTATATGACCATCCGGATGTACTACATATGTCATTAAGTTTGTTCCATATCAACATAACACCATGGGATTATGTAAGTACCATCTCTTATATTTCTTACGGCTGTTAATCCCAAGACAGCCACATGGCAAGGATTGGGCAGTTTGGGGATGAATTTTAGAGGTTTGGGGGAGGGTGTACAGGTTCAGTGGAGGAGGGAGGTTCGACAAGGTTTGGGGGTTTTCGTGAGCAAAGCTATGTACCTTTTGCCACGCGGCGCAACACACAAGAGATGCAACAACATACCAACTAAGACTCAGTGCCACATGGCACAATGCGAAGGACCAAGAGGGTCACATCAAGACATGTGTCATCGCACAGATATCTCCAGAGGTCCACATAGACGTCTATGCTTCCACAGTTCTACCTCGTCAGTCGCCACATCACCCCTTCTCCACGTCAGCCACCTTCTATGCGTCAGTCCCCTTTTGCGTGTCAGTCTAACATGCGCTACGTGCACCAGCTCCAAATCATGGGAGACAATCTGACATGCGCTATTGGAGAGACAGTTTGACACGCTGCAGCGTGCATAGTCTGGCATGGCTTGCATGGAACCGTAGATGACGTGGCTTGTGCAAAACTACAGTAGGCAGATGACATGGCCTACGCAGAACTGCAGTAGTAGCAGATGATGTGGCCTTCTTCGAGCTGCAACAGTAGATGACATGGCATGACGCGATACAACAAGACACTCTAAGATGATGTGGCATAGCACGATGGCATACACACACACACACACACACACACACATATATATATATACTCATGGGGATAACTCATCATATGTAACCCTATCACGTGAGTTCAACAGAAGGATTTTTTTTATTTCTAAACTTTACAGAAATAAATATACATAAGGGACTATTTAAAACAGTTTTGGAAAAAATTTACAGATTTGAATAGAAAAGGGGTACATTTTATTAATGAAATTTTTTACATATAAGGGACTTTAAATATAGGCCTTGAACGCACGTGATATAGAGGGTTTATACATAGTGACCCCCCCGAGTATATATATATATATACATAGTTTATATAAGTAAATAAATAAATATAAATACATCTATATGCATATTTAAATATATAAACAAATATAGTTTTAAAATATATTTAAAAGTAAATTTAAATGAATATGTATTTGTATGTTTATATTTATATTTATATATTTATAAATATAGATATATAAATATATTTAAACAACCATATTTGTAAAAATATATTTAAATAAACAAATAAATAATTATATATATATATTGAGAGAGAGAGAGAGAGAGAGAGAGAGAGAGAGAGAGGGGGGGGGGGGGGGAGGAGAGAAGGAAAGAGGGAGAGAAAGAGAATGAGCGAGCAAGAGAGAGAGAGAGAGAGAGGAGGGGGGGGAAGGAGAGAAGGAAAGAGGGAGAGAAAGAGAATGAACAAGCGAGCGAGCGAGAGAGAGAGAGAGAGAGAGAGATAGAGAGAGAGAGAGAGAGAGAGAGAGGATATATATATGTGTGTGTATGCATTGCATGCCTTGAATGGGAGGGCCTCGATTGCACTGACAATGCCTTGAATGTGCAGGCGTGGACTGCTCGTACAAGACGCACCTAGAATGTGATGATGACCACGACCATGTGGCAGTAGTTGGCAGAGGTGAAGAGTCAAGTAGAGGGATAGAGAGAAAGAGAGAGAAGAGGGAGGGGGCATAATATATTATATATTATTTAACATACATTAAAACATTATATTATGTAGTATATTAAATATATGATATAGATATAATTTTGTGTGTATGTGTGTGTGTGTAGAGAGAGAGAGAGAGAGAGAGAGGATATATATGTGTGTGTGTGTGCCTTGCATGCCCAGAACGTGATGATGACACATGGTGCATCAAACGTGGCACACGACCATGTCGCAACAGTTGGCAAAGAGGCGTAGAGACAAGTAGAGAGATAGAGATACTGAGAGAGAAAAGAGAGGGGGGCATAATATATTATATATTATTTAACATACATTAAAATATTATATTATATAGTATATTAAATATATGATATAAATATAATTGTGTATGTGTATAGTATACGATGGTGGTCACTGGTTGCTAATCCACACAAACCACACGAGGCAACAACATCTCGCCACATGTCATCCCATGCGAGTGTGCCCATAGTTCTGTCGCGTTGTCTTGCACCACGTGTCCTTGTTTTTCCTGCCAAGTCGTGTTTGCACCATGGTCTACTTGCCATAGTTCTGACCGCTAGACTACAAGAGAGAGAGAGAGAGCGAGAGCGAAAAGGACTACAAAATCTAACAACCCATGTTAAGGATAAAAAAGCTCAAATGGGAACTACATGGGGAGGGGAGGGGACACTGGCAAAGCTAGAGTGGCAGTTAAATTTGTTGGTGGAAAGTGACTCACCACTATTGTGATTGTTCAAGGAGGAGGATGTTATGTGATGACATGGACTTCAAAGTTCATTGGTGAAATGGGTGCAGTAGAATTAGGTTTATGTTCATGGAGGTTGTAGTAGAGGGCAATGTAAGGTGTCGCGAGCAAGGAGGAGATGGTGTCAACAGCATGGTTGCTAAAGCACTAGCTCTGGAAGGTGGCAAGGAAGGTCTCTAGCAATGTGAGGTATGGGAGTGTGCATGCTGTGTGGTGGTGGTGGTAGTGGTGCTATGAAGGCAGAAAAATGTCAATTAGGGAATGAACAATAAGTGGTGGTGGTGGTGCTCTCTATACCATCAATCTTTGCCACAAAATAATGATGTTTGAAGCTGCTTAAAATTGCATTGCTCTAACAATGCATCCTATATTTTCTCTTCTCCATCATGATGCAACATGCTTTAGCGGTCTGTAATTGCTGAGTCTAAATTTTAATTTTGGCAACAAGCGATCTTGGTGAATGATAGCTTTCTTGCTATAGTCAACTATGGTCAGACAGAATGGGATTGAACATTGCAATAGTGATTAACACGATCTCATACGTAGAAGCACTCAATCAAAAAGAAACTTCACTCACAAGCATAGCCATATCTCATGAGGGACAAAGGATTTGAATCTCAATGCGCATTACATGCAATAGAGAGGCTGCAATGTGAAGGGTGATCACTAGGTTGCCAGGTTTGGTGAACTTGGCAAGCATCTAGGTGAGGAGGTCTTGATTGTTCAAGACCGACCCACACTCCAACTAGCAGAACATTGCTCATCCTCTTGCAAATCCATGTATGTCTATCATCATTTCCTCAACCTAATCCCACATCTTTGATTTGAGCTTGATGCTACAACATGGCATGCATGGTGTTGCTCAACTTAGGGTAGGTCCCTCCTTCATGATCAAAGTGCAATCAATTGCACAAGTAGGATGGAGCATATGGGATTTGGAACTAGGTTTGCCACATATTAGAAACAAGAGTTACCCATGCATGTAACCACATGCACAATTGTGCGCACTTGAAACTTGAAATCTTCCTTAAAAATTAACAACATTTTAAGATCCCACTTTTGAGACCCAGCAGAGCGGGTCTTTATCCTATCGTAGACGGGTCAGGCTACTCGTATCAATAATATACCTTGATCTCACACACGCATAAGTGTGTGTGTGTCGTGTGGTGTGAGATGAGATGGCACAGGAAGTCTCCTCGCCATCGTTTCTTTTTTTGTTTGCCACCTCTACTACTCCATCGAGCTGTTCCGTCTGTTCAAGCCATCGCGATGTTCCATCGGCTATTCCATCGTTTGCTGCTGTTCCATCGTTTGCCACCTCTGCTGCGTTTGCTGTTCCGTTGGCTATTTTGTCTGCTACAGATTTTCCTTTGTCTGTTACTTTAGATGTTCATACGTCTGTTCCGTCAAATTGTTGATCGTTTGTTCCGTCTGCAGACACATCTGTTGTTCCATTTGTAGATACATCTGCAGCTGGTCCTTTTCAGTCATCTGCGGACACGTCTGCTATTCCATTGGTAGATACAGCTGCAGCTAGTCCTTTTCATTCGTCTGCAGCTGCTCCTTTTCATACATCCATCCCGCTTCCATCTGCTCAACCCGGGAGTCTTCTAATTTGGTTGTCCCCAAGCAGATGGTGTTGGATGCATCTGGTTCCTTGGTGTTTTCGAGTTCGGCTGCTCATTCCACCTTCACTCATAGTCCTCTACAGCAGAAACATGGTGGCTCCTTGGCACCGGCAAATCGCCAAAGTTAGGGTCCTCAGACCTAGCCCTTCATCTTCTTTACAATAGGATCTACTTCGTAGTCTTTGTGCCCCCTTGGTTGTTTCCTTGGACTCTGCTCCTATGCTCTCCAATCTCCAAGAGGCCCAGTAGCTTGGGGTTTGTCTTTATTTCATGGGTAGGGTTCTTTCTAAGGATCAACTTCATTGGGCTGAGGTTGGAGTGGATCTTGATCTTATTTACTCCTTTGTATTCATTGGCAAAGGTTTCTATTATGCTCCCTGCTCCTCGGTTGATGTGAAAGAGCATTTGGTGACTCATGCTGGTGTCTCTGGCGTTGGATCTTTTGCCTATGTTATGCCTTGGGATCGTCTATTTGATCCGGTTGCTACTCTACTTATTGTCCTGTGTGGATTACCCTAAAGGCGCTACCAGTTTCTTTACTTATGCATCTTCATGCCCTGGCAGCACTTTTGGGTAGAGTACTGCATGTCTCGAGACAAGACATCTTTTAGGCCAGTAGGGATATTCAGCTATGTGTGTTGTGGGACATGGAGAAGCCTGTGCCCTCGACTATGGATATTGATTTTGGTTTTTCCCATCCGTTACACATTATGCTCCATTTTGCTTCATTTCCTACAACCTGTTACAAATGCAGAATGGTGGGCCACTTTGTGAGGGCTTGTCCTTTTTCTTCGTGGTTGGCTTCCATTATCCCTGCTCCTTCCTCTGGTCCTATACCTACTCCACTGCCGGTTCAACTAACTTCTCCTTCTCCCTCTTCATCTACTCCTACTCATCCCAAGAAAGAATGTCATTGGATGGTTTCCAAAGGTGGTAGTTCTTTGTTAGAAGTAGCTCCTCTTCTTTCGAGCAATCCTTTTGCACCTTTGTCTCTTCAGCAGTAAGTGGAGCAACCCTCTGTATCTCCTGATGTGGCTTCCATGGATCTTTCTTTAGTTTAGCAGTCTTCTTTGGTTGGTATGGAGCCTCAGCCAACTTTTTCGATTCTTGAATCGGAATCCTCTGAGCTACTGGTGGATCTTTGTTCTTCGGATCTAGTGCATGATGGCCATATGGAACCAACTGTGGATTTGCCAAAGCAAGTTACTCAGACTGCGGTTGTTAATATGGATACCTCTGCTGGACGAAATACTAATGCCCCATCAATGTCGGATCTGACTTGCTTCTACCTTTTCACTAGACACTTTCCATCCCTCGTTGCGGCAGGTTTTTGACCCTATAATTCAAAAATTTCAAGTGCCTACTTATCTAAAGAAGAATCACAAGGGTAAAAAACATCTTCATTTTATTGATGGTGATGTGGTTCCTTTACAACAATTTTTGCAAGCAAATAATCTTACCATGGTGGATATCTTGTTGGATGCCTCCCCTGGGGATCTGTGATTATTTTCACTTTTTCAGTTTTCACTTAACCTCTTGGATTTTTCCAAGAGCCTACTTGTAATCTTTTTACTTTTGAACTTCATGGTGGGTTTTCCCCTCTTCTATGGTTTCCCATGCAGAAATATAAAATTTCACTAAAAAAAAGTGCACGTGTGTGTGTGTGCACACGTGCGTGCCCGCACACAAACATGTGCATGTGTGTATGTGTGCATGCACACACATGCATGTGTGTGTATGCATGTGTGGGTCTACATGTGTGTGTGCATGTGTCTGTATGCTTGTGTCATGAATAATTCAAGGTATAATATATTATAAACTGAATAGTCCAGCTCACCGTCTGGAGAAGACATTTATGACAAATTAAAAAAATCTCGAGTGGGAACTTCAAAATGTCAATTAATCTGTTGCGAGATTTGGTGTACCATGCTATGATGCCATAAAACCTATGATAGAGTGTTGGCAACAATCAATGTGTGTGGCTTGTTGTGGTGTCCCAGCTATGGTCCTACACCATACAAGTGTTACAGCTATATATACGTCACTCTAACTTGAACTAGGTCTCACGCATATATGTATAGCTTGTGATCAATATGAATCCATCTTTGGGAGTCTATTTGGTGTTTCTATCGTCTATTATTCTTCTCTCTCAACATGGTATGAGAGCGTATAGGAAGTATTACTTGTTGATTTCATTACATAGAGTGTAAGAATCAAACTTCTCTTGAAACTATGCAAAATCATCTTCCTACAATTGCACGTTCTGGTAAGATACCAATCACATCTTGGACAAGGCAGACTCAGGGATTTTAAAAGTACACTTTTTTAAATAAACATACATAGGTTTCGATTACAGATTGCGGCCTAATGCCTTAAACACAAAAAAACGAGGTTCTTTACACCGGCTGCTATCGATCGGAAGAATACCATGTAGTGCACTGCTACACACGGATCCTATTGCGATGTTTACGTACCGACATTTAGCGCCTGCATAGCATTAATTGTCGGTATGAAAAGCGGGTTCCGTAAAGTGTCGCTATATAGTGACGCTTACTAAAAGTCGCTATATAGCGACTTTTATAAAGGTCGCTATATAGCGACACTGATATACTATTTTATAGTGATGTTTTCCAAAGAGGTTTTTTTTTCCATATAGGCCTTAAAAGTTAGTTTTCTCCAATGACAATTTTTTTTAAATTTTCATACATGTTTGATCTCATAGAGAATAAAAAAATGAGAGCATGTACATCAAGCCTTTGAAGCTCATATATTCATGTCCAAGTTTGAGATGAAAAAAATCAATTAAGAGCATTTACATCAACTGTTTCATCTTGAGCCAAGTCTAAGGTGCCAAACAAGTCTATCTCCAACTCTATACCGAGTTGATCTCCTATATCATCATCGTACTCTAGCATCGTACGTTCACCTAAAAGTATTTAATCATCTTCTTCAATAAAGTGTGGTGATTCTTGATGATCGTTGTTTTCTTCCTCAATATCATAATCTCCATCTTCCTCTCGTGCGATGTCATTATGCGCATCTTCCTCTTGGCTCATATGGTGATCTACATCTTCTTCGCTAGATTCATCAATTGGATCCGGCATTGGTAGTGGCATCTCCATATCCACATCTCTATCTTCAAAAATTTGCTTACTTTGTGGTGCAACTTGGATCACGTACCACCATCTTGGATCAGAATGATCCGGATGAAAAACCACCTATATTAAAGATGGGTGCCAAATGTCGTCAATTATATATATGAAATTATGCTCAAGTACATGTATCAATGGATCTTTAAAAACGAAAGCTTCAATTAATTAAATCATTAGTATGCACCTCCTCACAGTGATCGGGAAGAACAAAAGTATCACTTTCATCATTGGTCCAATGTTTGGTGGAGTCTATTGCAAAGACACTACTACTATCTTTTCTCACTGTCGCATGGGGACTGTTGTAAATAGTTCTAAAAACACCTATTTCATTAATTTTGGGCTCTTGCACTGTCCAAATTCATTTTGTGAGATAATTTTGGATAAAACATTTCAAAAAAAGAGGCTCTTATAAAACAAAACATTGAGTCAAAAAGGAAGATTTTAAAAAATCAGATTAGAAAAAATGACGTGAGATGTTATTAAAACTAGAGTACATTAAAAATAGAGTACATCACATTGTTAAAAGAGACAAAAAGTAAGATTTTAAAAAATCAAATTAGAAAAAATGGCGTGACATGTTATGAAAACTAGAGTACATTTCAAAAAGAGCACATCACATTTGTAAAGAAGTAGATCATATTACTCAAAGCAGTATGGTGTCAAAAAACACCTTAATACAGTCTCTCTTACATCATCTTAACATCACATTTGTACAAGAAGTAGATCATATTACTCAAAGCCATATGGTGTCAAAAAACACCTTAATACAAAGCCATATGGTGTCAAAAAACACCTTAATATAGTCTCTCTTATCTAAGTCTAGAAGATCTCATCATTGGTCTCTCTTATCTTCTCAACAACCCAATCTTTCACTACCTCCACAGTTGTATCCTCAACATAATTACATGCGAAGAAGAAATTTAAGCAATCACAAATTGTTTCTTTATAATTTCTCTGAGAGGCTCTTATTGTTCTCTCAGCATCTGCATCAAATCGCCCATGATGAGAGCTGCGATAACGCAGGTTACTTAAGAAGTCTAATAGATCTTGTCGTGCTTTTATCATACGTCTTAAAAGTCTTTCACTCTCTGCTATTTTGAGAGTCTCCTCCCTCTCTGCATGCCTTTGTGCAGCAAATTCCTCTCTCTCCATGTGTGTCAAAGGAGAACCTTGTCGAATTCTGGCCTCTCTCTGTGCTCCTTGGTCAGCAATCCATTCTTTGAGATTGTTAATTCCGAACTCCACATCTTCGACAATGCCAAAGACAAACATGGGTGGGGAGATGATAAAGAAAGGGAGATGGACTACGATGCAAGAAAGAAGAGAGTGTCTGCGGAAGGACTACGATGGAAGAATACAAGTTAATGAGAAGCACTAGGATGGATGAAAGAAGAGAGTGTTTGTGGAAGAACTAGGATAGAAGAATACTTGGTTATCAGGATGGATGAAAGAAGACTCTGAGAGTGTTTGCGGAAGGACTAGGATAGAAGAATACAAGTTACTCAGAAGGACTAGGATGTAAGAAATAAGAGAGTGTTTGTGGAAGGACTAGGATGGAAGAATACAAGTGCACTAAGGCACGATGTGTTCACTATGATAAGGATAAGGGTTGGAATAAAGTGAGAGGCACGATGTGTTCACTATGATAAGGATAAGGGTTGGAATAAAGCGAGTGGAGATTGAATGCTCTACTTTAAGTGAGTGGAGATGATAAGGATAAGGGTTGGAATACAGTGAGAGAAGCATTGCGAATGCTCTACTTTAAGTGAGTGGAGACTGTCCAACTGAATAAAATTCTCATCACACAAGGATTTATTTCCAAATAATCACATCATCACACATTCATATCATAAAATTGTGTGCATGAAGAAATATATTACAAATATTACATCATCACATATTCATATCATTTAATTCTCATCACACAGGGATTTATTTCCAAATAATCACATCATCACACATTCATATCATAAAATTGTGTGCATGAAGAAATATATTACAAATATTTCATCATCACATATTCATATCAAAATTCTCATCACACAGGGATTTATTTCCAAATAATCACATCATCACACATTCATATCATAAAATTGTGTGCATGAAGAAATATATTACAAATATTACATCATCACATATTCATATCAAAATTCTCATCACACAAGGATTTATTTCCAAATAATCACATCATCACACATTCATATCATAAAATTGTGTGCATGAAGAAATATATTACAAATATTACATCATCACATATTCATATCAAAATTCTCATCACAGAGGGATTTATTTCCAAATAATCACATCATCACACATTCATATCATAAAATTGTGTGCATGAAGAAATATATTACAAATATTACATCATCACATATTCATATCAAAATTCTCATCACACAAGGATTTATTTCCAAATAATCACATCATCACACATTCATATCATAAAATTGTGTGCATAAAGAAATTATATAAATATCATCAGATTATGCCACTTAAGTAATTAGTCACAAATTGGTGTATAATCAACAAAAACTACAAACACAACATCATACATGCATCACAACTCTTGTGATGCTTCTAGTGGAGACTGTGGCAACTCTTCTGATGCTTCCAAGGGAGGCTGTGGTGCTGTAGATGTACACTCGGTCTCTACTTCTTCTGTAGTATGTAGTGCTTTCGGAGTAGACTCAATATCCTCTTCCTTAAATGCAAGTAGAGGCGGTGGCAACTCTTCTGATGCTTCCAGTGGAGGCTGTGGTGCTGTAGGTGTACACTGGGTCTCTACTTCTTCTGTAGTGTGCAATGCTTTCATAGTAGACTCAGTCTCCTCTTCCTTAAAGGGAAGCTCTGATATCGCTTCAGTTGCACGTTGTATTCTAATGGTAGCAATTAGGTCTCGAATGATTTCAGCCCTAAACAATTGTATATCCTCCTCTGAATATTTGAGCTCCAAAGAGTCTTTCGATGAGATCTGTGGCTTAAGTGAGAAAATTTCTTTGAAAATCAACATGCAGTTGTAGGCAACTCTTCACCCACAACTATGCCCATCTTCCTGCTCTACTACTAAATGCTTTTGGAAGTCTACGGAGTCTTTGTACTGTCCTGTTTCTCTGATAGTAGATACCAACTTCTCGATCGACCTGCTCATCGTGACATATTAATAAAATTTAGTGTGTCTATCACATAAGGTACATAATATAGAAGTAACAATAGATTAATAGAATACTTACGTTTGCACTAAGCCATGAAAGCCTGCAATCGAGTTAACAAACCAACAATAGTTGTCTTCAAGGTCCCAAACCACCAGACTCCAATGTGCCCTACACGAATAATTAAGAACCATTATTATTTAACACAATGTTTCCAGTATAAGATGAAAATAAAGGTTGCCATGATACTTACATCTCATGATATGCCATAAATAGGACTCGCACACCATGTAAATGTAAAGGCTGTAACAATTTACAAACATCGGCTATTGTCTTTCTGCTATCGCTAAGTATAGGAGAAAGGAGGGAATCCAACATATACACACAATTTTGTACGACTCTACCAAATCGTGAGATAACTATACTGCACCAACAAATAAATGAATATTAGCTTATTAGATTTAATCAAAATATTGAATTATCAAGTAGAGAAAAAGTTTGTATCAAACCTGAGAATGGCCATCATAACGTTTTTATTGACCTCATTTGAAGCTCTAGAGAGAATTGAAATCTCCTCTCCCCCAAATTCAAGATACTGAGGTCTATGTTGAATCATAACCCTAACATTAAAAGAGCTTCCCAATTCGTCTAATGAAGCCATGTTTGTAGAGTTGAGGTCTTCTATCCTCTTTGACTCTTTGATGGCATTCCTTTCGCAATCAATGATTGCTCGAATGGTACATGTTATAAATGCATAGAGATGCAAATCCGTATATGTTGACAGTGTGGTGTCATTTTGTATCTCAAAAATTTGACCAAGTACCAAAAAGCAATTGTAGCCCACCCTCCATCCACAATTATAGATGTGGATATTCTCTTGATGTGATACCTGACATGTTATATACTCTATTTGTTGTGCCAAGTCACATTGCCGCATTACTATGTCGATAGCACCTACTAACTTTTGAGCTAATCTGCACATCAAAACATATAACAATAGTGAATATGTGCATTGCATATCAATCTACATGTCAAGAAGTGACAACAAGTGTAGTCTATACTTACTCTAACACATTGCCATGGACGGATGTCATTGAGTTGGCAAAGAAGCACTTCTTCGCAAGGATGTCCACGACTACCCGACTCCAATGTGAGCTGCGTTATCAATAAAGAATAATTACTATGTTTGAGACAATTCTAGCAATGCAATAGAAAAAATAAGTAGGGTTTGATGCTTACTTCTCATAATATGCTGTAAAAATAACTCGTGCGTCATTCATAGGAACGTGCTTCAACCACTTGCAAACATTCTCTATGGTTTCTTCTTTGTTGCTAAGCACTTCCGAAATACGAGGATCGAGCATATATGAAACGCTTTGTATATTTTGCGGAAAATTTGCTATAACATTACTATATTAAAAAAAAAAGTATTAGCTTCTTGGGTTGAATCAAAATAAGCAAAGTATAAAGCCAAGGAAAAGGCTGCATCAAACCTGAGGATGGTTGTAATGACTTTGACATTAACCTCATTCGTAGGATTCAAGAGGATTGAAATCTCTTCTTCACCAAATTCAAAAAAATGAGGTTGTTGTCGAATTAACAACATAGTAGTGAATGAACTTCCAATCTGCTCCAATAGATTCATATTTTCATGACTCATCTTATTGAGGGAGTAGTCTACATCGTATTCTTCTTCACTTGCTATGTCCTCCACATCCTCCTTCTGCCATAAAAATATAAAAAAGTTATGCGATGTACACATCCCAAATAAAGGCTTAAACAAGCAGATAAGGTTTCATACATACTTTCATTAGAGTGAGTCTCTCCTCTGCTTGGAGCAAAAATTTAAAAAGGTTTCATACATGCTTTCATTAGAGTGAGTCTCTCCTCCTCTTGGATGAAAAATTTAAAAAGTTATGAGATTTACACATCCCAAATAAAAATAATGGTTTAAATAATCATAGAAGTATAAAGATAGCATGCTTTCATTAGACAAGTTATGAGATTTACACATCCCAAATAAAAATAATGGTTTAAATAATCATAAAAGTATAAAGATAGCATGCTTTCATTAGACTCAGTCTCTTCTCCTCTTGGAAGAAAATATAAAAAAGTTATGAGATTTACACATCCCAATTAAAGGGCTGGAACAAGCATACAAGTATAAAGATAAGGTTTTATACATGCTGCAATGTAGTCCTATTTTCATGTTGTTTTCCAATGGTAGTAATTAGATGCTGAATACTCTCAGCCCGAAATGCTAGCAGATCAGCTTTTGTATATGATTCCATTTTGACTGGTATCTCCAAATCAAAAATCTCTCTAAGAAACAATATGCAGTTGTAGGAAACTCTCCACCCACAACTGTGTCCATCTTTTTGCTCCACTGGCAAACGTCTTTTGAATTCTACTTGATCTTGTTGCTCCGTGGTTGTTCTGATAGCAGATACTAGTCGATATGCAGCACTGTCCAGCATGACATATGAAATATATTAATATGTCATGATCATAAGATACAAAATAAGAAAGTATCAAAAATATTAAGAGAATAATTACCTTGGGGAGTTGGCATGATAGCCTTCTATTGAATTCACAAACCATAAATGGTTGAGTTCAAGGTCCTAGAAGATCAGACTCCAATGTGAGCTACACGACCAGAATAAAAATGATTATTGTTTTACGCAAACTTGCCAAAGAAATAGTAAAAATAAGGTTAGAGTTGATACTTACGCCTCATGTTAAGGCATTAAGATGACTCGCACCCCATCTAAATTCAAAGGGCTTAACCAAGTACAAACATCTTCTATAGTCTTTTGAGGAGAGCTAAGAATAGAAGAAAGGAGAGCATCGAGCATGTAGACACGATGTTGCACTGTACTAGGAAGCTGAGAAATAACTACACTGCACCAAGAAATAAACAAACATTAGCTCATAGAATTGATTTGCATTCTGCACTAGGAAACTGATATATAACTGCACTGTGAATAAATAAACAAATGTTAGCTCATTGAAGTAGCAACAAATAAATAAACGTTACCTGAGAATGGCCAAGATAACATTGTCATTAACCTCTTTTAAAGGATTGGAGAGGATTGAAACCTCCTCTCTACTAAAGCTTAAATACTGAGGTTCTCATTTCAAAATGATCCTAACTTCAAATGAGCTCTCCATTTTATCCAATGCAGCTAAATTTGATTTTTCAATCAAATTTAGAGGTGGTTGCATTGTTGAAGTACAAGGGAGTGCCTCCGTATTGACTTCATCCATTTCTTCTTCCTCTATTGCCTGTAAACAAATATGAGAGATTAGATTCATTATCTTTAAATTTAAATCTTATTTAAAAAATTGTATTTAGTTGAGAAATAGAGAGTTCATACCGCTAAGTATTGTCGTAGTGGCCTTTTTTCATAACCCTGCGAGCCATAATTATCAAAAAAGGCATCATCATGTTTGTCTTCATCCACCAACCTCTCTGTGAACGGGTCATGTAAGTCCATCTTTTCATCATCATCAACTGGGACATTATGATCTTCAAGGTAATCATCCATGTCATCGGTGTCCTTGTGGTCTATCTCTTTTTCATAGCCTGTGGTTAGATCTGCTTGAAGCTGGAAATAAGCCATGAAATGCTTATTTTCAATAATATTTGTGGAGTTGCCTTTTCTTAGGAGATCCTCAAATAAATATCCCATCCTGCACAAGGTGACCTCCCAACCTGCCGGCAACAAATTCTCCATCATGGTAAGCAAGAGACTCCCACTTTTTGCAGGACTTCCATAGTTGTTTTTTTTATAATGAATGGACCTGGGAATATCTTGCTCTTCTAGCATCAATCTCAAATTATTTGAATTCCCTCTTATGTTCTTTTGTAAGGAGTGATCAGGGTTGGGACTCTGCATACACAGAAACAATGATTCAAGAGTTTGAATCGCTATGCCACATTCTGTCTTGCCTCTCTTTGCTGCATAAACACCACTATAGATCTTCAAATCTTATGAATATGCTCGCTCTAAAGTAACCTGCATGGCTTCTTTGTCTTTTTTATCAACAAAAATGACAATGTTGCAAATCGCCACTTTGCTAATGGTGGTATATACTATTCTATCAATGAAGTTATGGATATCATCGCTAGAAACTTCATTGATAAAGAATAGTTGTGGCTTATCCCATGCTGACTCATTCTTGAAGAAGTCATCTTTTGAGACTCCCCTAAAGTTGACAAGCTTTCCAGACTCTGCCGTAACCTCTACATTGAATTGAAAGCTTTGGTGCATATCTGTCGGCATCCTTATCTCGTTGATTAATCTTTCCACATATGCAACCACCTGTTGTGGGATCTCTTTTCTCATATAAGAGGTTACTATTTCCGACCCATCTTCATCCTTTTTAATCCACCTGTTTGCCCATAGCTTTACCTTGGGTGTTGACAAAGAAGCTATATGCTTCACCACATTATAGTCAATGTTACAATGAGTAAGTGGAATTTGTTTCTCTGACATCAAATACTTGATGGCACTATGCACTGCATCACGCTTCACCTGTACATTGATGCATTCTTCCATGCAGTGGTCTTTGTCTTTTTTTCCAAAAAACCATTCTTTCTTTAAAAATTTTTGTGCTGCCATGGATGCATACTTATCAGGTAAGTACTTTACAAGCCTCCACATCCTTGCCATCAACTCCTTCTTATCCATTACCTTTGACTTGCCGGAGATAAACAAAGGAGCTTCATAGGTCAGCTGTCCACGCTCACAAGCAATGCACGTTTCAAGCATTTCATTGAACACTTCAACAGGATGAAATATGATAGAAGTGTAGTCGGCATATTTGTCCCTCACCACCTTGAGGCTTGTCATACTTTCTTCTCGCTCTTGAGTTTCCCTAGGCACAACTGCACTCAAAGAAGTATAAAAGTTTGTGAGTGTGTCGGCGTCTGCTTTTGTGACCTTTCGCTTCAAATTAGGATTTGGAGAACCAAATGTTGTCCATATAACCCTTGCCTTCTGTCAGACCTCTGATGTTGAGGATATCTTATGCTTTCCATGGACATAATGATTAAGTCTTTCGGACTCAATCAAATACTTGATCTCATGCTTGAATATACAGATTGTTGCAGGATAATAATGGAATGAGCTTATCTTTACAAATTGTTCTGGAGTGAGTCTTTTGCCCTCCTTTGCTTCCCTTGCGATCTGATTACAAGCATAAGCCCAATGTTGACCATCAATGGGCTGGAATCTGCAATGAAGGAGAAATTCCTTCTTTACTTCCTTCAGCATATTCTCACCTTGTGCCTCTTCGCCTTGTTCATGTGGAATATTTTTAAGAGTGTCTTTAAAGAA